>NC_079194.1:81856963-82059463 GCF_029499605.1 Hyla sarda | reverse complement strand
GGCCTGTGACCTCAGGAAAAGGGTGTGTGGCCTAAAATGTGCCAAATGCCAAAACAAGTCTGTGAAAGAAAAAAAAATTACAAAAAACTAATAAAAACTTCCTTAAACTAAAACACCTCAAAGATGGTGCAGACTGGGCACACAGTGTAAACTGCACCAGATTTTTAAAGCCTGGGACACTTTTCAAATTCTTAGACTGTCTAGTTTAATCAAAACTATACACGTTTTTGAATATTTCTTCAGCATATCATTAACTGACCTTCAATGTATTTTATATTTACAGTAGTAAATCTCTATAAGGAGTAATAGGATTTTCAAAAAATAGAAAAAAAAATTATGATAAATATATATAAAGCTACATATTATGAAAAATCTCTCAAATTTGTCTTAAAGGGGTTATCCACCATAAGGTGCTTTTAGAACTTACGAGCCAGAACTGGGTATTTCCTGTTGGAGTTTGTTCTCTAAACTACACATCCCACAGTTCCATGCTTGAAAGTTTGAGATCACTTTCCTTCCTCCTACACATCAGCCACCACACCCATGGAAACACAGTGTTTTCTAACCAGGGGGCTTACAGCTTTTGCAAAATTGATACAACAGGATAAAACAGGCATGATGAAACCTCTGTTTCATGCACTAGTGCACTTAGTCATAGAGTTGACTAAATTGACTTTTATGACTAAGTGCATGAAACGCGTCAGAGATTTCATCGTACCCTGTCACAAATTTGTTCTGCTGGAGGCATTGGAGGTACAGCAGAATCTCACATTATTCTGAAGTTGGATTCACACAAACACAATACAAGTGTTTTTATGCCCAGGGGTCTAATGACTTGAATTGAAAACATTAGAATGGTCTATTATTAGAAATGAGAGAATTTTAGAAAAATTCGATTCGGCTGGTTCGCCGAATTTTCCCCAAAAACGTGTTTCGGTCCAAATTTATTTGCAGCGAATCGCTATTAAAAACGGCTATTTCTGGGCTACAGAGAGCCTCAATAGGGGTGAAGAACACTTTGCCTTGCTGTAATACGCATAGGGTGTGTGCTGGGTTAGTGAAATAATACTGTTATTCAGTATGACATGCAGATCAGAGGCGTCGCTATTAGAATCACTGTCGCAGAGCGGCACAATGACAGAGCCTGGAAGGAGCCTGGATCAGTATGAGGAGACCATACAGTGGCTGAATGACACAGCGTGGAGGTTGCGGCCGCTTGAGGAGACCATATAGTGGCCGAAGGACACAGCGTGGAGGTGGCGGCACCATGAGGAGACCATACAGTGGCTGAATGACACAGCCTGGAGTTGGCAGCAGAATGAGACCATATAGTGGCTGAATGACAAAACCTGGAGTTGGCGGTAGCATGAGGAGACCATATAGTGGCTGAATGACCCAGCGTGGAGCTGGCGGCTGCATGAGGAGACCATGTAGTGGCTGAATGACACAGCGTGGAGGTGGCGGCAGCACAAGGAGACCATATAGTGGCTGAATGACACAGCCTGGAGATGGCGGCAGCATGAGAAGGTCATATAATGGCTGAATGACAGCATGGAGGTGGCGGCAGCATAAGGAGACCATAAAGTGGCTGAATGACACAGCGTGGAGGTGGCCGCAGCATGAGGAGACCAAATAGTGGCTGAATGACACAGCCTGGAGTTGCGGCAGCATGAGGAGACCACATAGTGGCTGAATGACACAGCCTGGAGTTGGCGATAGCATATAGCAGCTGAATGACACAGCCTGGAGTTTGCGGCAGCATAGGGAGAACATATAGTAGCTGAAGGACACAGCCTTGCGGTGGCGGAAGCATAAGGAGACCATAAAGTGGCTGAATGACACAGCGTGGAGGTGGCCGCAGCATGAGGAGACCACATAGTGGCTGAATGACACAGCCTGGAGTTGGCGATAGCATATAGCAGCTGAATGACACAGCCTGGAGTTTGCGGCAGCATAGGGAGAACATATAGTAGCTGAAGGACACAGCCTTGCGGTGGCAGAAGCATGAGGAGACAATAAAGTGCCTGAATTACACAGCCTGGAGGTGGCAGCAGCATGATGAGACCACAGAGTGGCTGAATGACACAGCGTGGAGGTGGCGGCAGCATGAGGAGACCATATAGTGGCTGAATGACACAGCCTGGAGTTGGCGGAAGCATAAGGAGACCATACAGTGGCTGAATGACACAGCCTGGAGGTGGTGGCAGCATAAGAAGACCATATAGTGCCTGAATGACCCAGCTTGGAGATGGCGGCAGCATGAAAAGGTCATATAGTGGCTGAATGACAGCGTGGAGGTGGCGGCAGCATGAGGAGACCATAAAGTGGCTGAATGACACAGTGTGGAGGTGGCGGCAGCATGAGGAGACCAAATAGTGGCTGAATGACACAGCCTTGAGTTGCAGCAGCATGAGGAGACTACATAGTGGCTGAATGACACAACCTGGAGTTGGCGGTAACATATAGTGGCTGAATGACACAGCCTGGAGTTTGCGGCAGCATGGAGAGAACATATAGTGGTTGAAGGACACAGGCTGGAGGTGGCAAAAGCATGAGGAGACAATATAGTGCCTAAATTACACAGCCTGGAGGTGGTAGCAGCATGATGAGACCACAGAGTGGCTGAATGACACAGCATGGAGGTGGCGGCAGCATGAGGAGAACATATAGTGGCTGTATGACACAGAGTGGAGATGGCCGCAGCATAAGGTGACCATATAGTGGCTTAATGACACAGCCTGGAGTTGGCGGCAGCATGAGGAGAACATATAGTGGCTGAATGACACAGCCTGGAGGTGGCGGCAGCATGAGGCGACCATATAGTGGCTGAATGACACAGCCTGGAGTTAGCGTAAGCATGAGGAGACCATATAGTGGCTGAATGACCCAGCGTGGAGGTGGCGGCAGAATGAGGAGACCATATAGTGGCTGAATGACACAGCCTGGAGTTGGCAGCAGCAATAGGAGATCATATAGTGGCTGAATGACCCAGCGTTGAGGTGGTGGCAGCATGAGGAGACCATATAGTGGCTGAATGACACAGCCTGGAGTTGGCAGAAGCATGAGGAGACCACATAGTGGCTGAATGACACAACGTGGAGTTGACGACAGCATATAGTGACTGAATGACACAGCCTGAAGTTGGCGACAGCATGAGGAGAACATATAGTGGCTGAATGACACAGCCTGGAGTTAGCGTAAGCATGAGGAGACCATATAGTGGCTGAATGACCCAGCGTGGAGGTGGCGGCAGAATGAGGAGACCATATAGTGGCTGAATGACACAGCCTGGAGTTGGCAGCAGCAATAGGAGATCATATAGTGGCTGAATGACCCAGCGTTGAGGTGGCGGCAGCATGAGGAGACCATATAGTGGCTGAATGACACAGCCTGGAGTTGGCAGAAGCATGAGGAGACCACATAGTGGCTGAATGACACAGCGTGGAGTTGGCGACAGCATATAGTGACTGAATGACACAGCCTGAAGTTGGCGACAGCATGAGGAGAACATATAGTGCCTGAATGACACAGCGTGAAGGTGGCGGCAGTATGAGGAGACCATATAGTGGCTGAATGACACAGCCTGGAGTTGGCAGAAGCATGAGGTGACCATATAGTGGCTGAATGACACAGCCTGGAGGTAGCGGAAGCATGAGGTGACCATATAGTGACTGAATGACACAGCCTGGAGCTGGCATCAGCATCAGGAGTCCTGAAAGTAACCAGGTGACAGAGTGGTGCGGTGGGTGGCAATACAAGTACCTGGTGATGTAGGTGGGTGAAAAAAGGAGAACTTGGCATCAGATGTGTGGCATCAGGTGGGTGGCAGGATCAGAATTGTAGCTGAGGCAGGTAGGCAGAAGAAAACGGTCTCTTTTGTAAAAGTGTTGTCACGATTCGGCTGGCTGGAGGTGGATCCTCTGTGCCAGAGAGGGATTGGCGTGGACCGTGTCGGTGGACCGGTTCTAAGTTGCTACTGGTATTCACCAGAGCCCGCCGCAAAGCGGGATGGTCTTGCAGCGGCGGTAGCAACCAGGTCGTATCCACCGGCAACGGCTCAACCTCTCTGATTGCTGAGATAAGCGCGGTACAAGGGAGTAGACAAGAGCAAGGTCGGACGTAGCAGAAGGTCAGGGCAGGCAGCAAGGATCGTAGTCAGAGGCAACAGCAGGAGGTCTGGAACACAGGCTAGGAACACACAAGGAGACGCTTTCACTGGCACAATGGCAACAAGATCCGGCGAGGGAGTGCAGGGGAAGTGAGGTATAAGTAGGGAGTGCACAGGTGAGGATACTGATTAGGCCTGCTGCGCCAATCAGTGGCGCAATGGCCCTTTAAATCGCAGAGACCCGGCGCGCGCGCGCCCTAAGGAGCAGGGCCGCGCGCGCCGGGACAACACAGACAGGGAACGGGTCAGGTACGGGAGCCGGGATGCACATCGCGAGCGGGCGCGTCCCGCGTCGCGAATCGCATCCCGGCTGGGAGTAATATCGCAGTGCACCCGGTCAGCAGGTCTGACCGGGGCGCTGCGAATGAGAGGACGCTGCGAGCGCTCCGGGGAGGAGCGGGGACTCGGAGCGCTCGGCGTAACAAATGTGCACAAGTAAGTATTTAGGATATGCATTACGTAAAATTTAACTTTTAATAATATGCTTAGGATAAAATATATGGACCCACATTTTTTTTTAAATCAAACAAAAGGAATGATTTGCAAAAAACACCATGTGCCACCTACACCACCAAGTATTGATGTGATGCAAAGACCTCTAAAAGGTGAAAGGGAACAACATATGATCCATTGTAAACAGTGGGGGTAAAAACCTTCCCCTGTAAGGCCCTACTCTCGCATTATTAATTTCCTTCTTGGCAAGTGTTATTCGCCCTAAAAAGGGCAGCCCCAAAGAGGAACCTCTCTCTATTTTCACCTACAAAACACTGCCATTTCCCAGGGTTTTAGGTGGAAATAGGGATTGTTTCCTGTGTGGGGCTGCCCTTTTTAAGACTAGTAACGCTTTCCTCGAAAAGGTGGAAAAGAACAATGTATTGTCCATTGTAGAAGGTGGGGTAAAAACTTTCCCTCTAAGGCCCTACTCTCACCCTATTTATTCCCTTCTTGGCAAGTATTACTCACCCTAAAAAGGGCAGCCCACACAGGAAACTCTCTCTATTTCCACCTAAAAACCCTGGGAAATGGCAGTGTTTCTAGGTGGGAAATAGGGAGAGGTTCCTGTATGTGGCCGCCCTTTTTAGGGCGAGTAACACTTGCCAAGAAGGGAATTCTTAATGCGAGAGTAGGGCCTTACATGGAAAGCTTTTACCCCCAGCGGTTACAATGCACCCTACGACCTTTTAGAGGTCCTTGCATCTTTTAGAGGTCCTTCCACCTTTTAGAGGTCCTTGCATCACATCAGTACTTGGTGGTGTAGGTGGCACATGGTGTTTTTTGCACACCTTTCCTTTTGTTTGATTTCAAAAAAACTTTTGGGTACATATATGTTATCCTAAGAATGTTATTAAAAGTTACGTTTTATGAAACTGCATATCCTCAATACTTACTTGTGGTCTGATGCCGAGGAATGTCTGTAACTGGGAAGCAGCCCCTTATTTGTTTAGCACTATCCATACTTGTGAAGTCTTGGTGTGGCACCATGGTCAATCTACTCTAATACATCAGGCAATGGTGGGTGGAAATCCTGGCCGATCCATGCCTGATTCATCTTCACAAAGGTCAGTCTTTCCACATTTTTCATAGATAGATGAGTTCTCCTTGGGGTGACTATAGCCCCACCGCACTAAACACCCGCTCTAATGGCACATTAATGACCGGGCAGGACAGCTTTTCCAGGGCAAACTCTGGTAGTTGCGGCAACAAAGCAAGTTTGGCTGCCCAGAAGTCCAGCGGATCTTCAAGTTGTGTTGGCATGGTCATGTCAAGGTATACCACCACCAGCTGGTTCAGGTCCTGCTCCAAGTCTACCTGCTGCTGATGAGTTGTTCACTATGTGGGAGAAGAAAGCTACTCATCAGCGACTGTAGACTCAGGTTGCTGCTGATGGAGCTGGTACTGCTCCTGCCACCTCTTCCCTCCCCAGCAGCCATGGCAGTGGAAGGTGAGCGCAGAGGGCCCCCCAAGTCAGACCTGCGAGTGGATGGACGATGGTGCAGAGGCATCAGCCAATTGACTACATAGGATGTCTCTGTAGTAGGTCAGTTTGTGCTCCCTCTCAGTGTGTGTAAGAAAGGTCCCCATTTTGTGCCGGTAGCGAGGGTCCAATAAGGTGGAGATCCAGAAGTCATCCCGCTGCCGATTGGTGACAATTCGGCGGTCACTATGTAAGCAAGTGAGCATGCATCTTGCCATTTGTGCAAGTGACTCGGAGGGACTCCCTGCCTCCATCTGCACTGCAAACTGCCAGGGTGTGTCTGGGTCCTCAATCCTCTGGATCATCAAGAAATTGGTGATGGCTATTCCCTGTTCGTATAGTCGGTCCAACATATGGAGGGTGGAATTTCAACGTGTGGAAACGTCACAAATCAGATTATGTTGGGGGATGTCGTTCTGATGCTGCAGCTCAAGGAGGGTGTGCTTTGTGGTGTACAAGTGGCTGAAGTGCATGCAAAGTTTCCGTTCAATTGTTAGGATGTCTTGCAGATGGGGGAACACTTCAGGAACCGCTTGACAACCAGATTGAACATGTGTGCCACGCAGGGCGCATGTCTCAGGCTTCCTTGTCGCATCGCAGACAAGATGTTCTTCCTGTTTTTGGTCACCATGGTTCCCAATTCCAGTTTTCATGCAGGAAGCTATGATTTGATTTCTTGATGAATGACTTTTAGCAGTTCCTCCCTAGTGTGACTCCGTTCCAAGGCCAAGGCAAACCTAGTGAAGAACAGCGTGACACCGCCGTGCCTTGTACACATGGTATGCTGGAGGGGCACTGAGATTTGTCCGTGCAGTGGAGGCTGAGGAAATGGTGGAGGATGAGGAGGCAGAGTCGCACACTGTCACAGGACCAACGGCCTGAGAGCATAGAGGAGGATGCGGCATGACCTGTCCAAGTTGCTGTTGTGGCTGTGCAGGAACCACATTCACCCAGTGGGCCGTAAAGGACATGTATTGTCCCTGACCGTAGTTACAGCTCCACACGTCAGCGCTGCCATGCACTTTGGTACACACTGACAGGCTCAAGAATTTGCCCACCTTCTGGTTAACAATATTGTGCAGGGCTGGTACTGCCATCTTCGCAAATAAATGACGGCTTGGGACTTTCCACCTCGGCTCGGCACAACCCATCAGTTCTCTGAAAGGTGTAGGGTCCACCACTTGAAAAGGGAGGGACTGCAGCACCAGCAACTTGGACAGGAGCACATTCAGCTTCTGCGCCATTGGATGAGTTGGCGCATACTGTTGTCTCTTGGACATGGCTTGCTGACAGAATCCAATGGATTGCTGACAGAATGACTGACTCGAAGTAGGAGGAGCAGGGGCATCTGAAGCAACAGAAAATGGGTATAACACACAGCTCCCTTCGGCTGAGGTGGTGGAGCTTTGGCTGGCTGAAACAGGGAGCAGTGTGCCACTGGGTGGTGCAGTAGGCAGGACCACCACACCAGGCAGCTTTATGATGACACTGCATATGTTGATGCAGGGCTGTGGTGCCAACATTGGGTCCCTGGCCACGCTTCATCTTCTGCTGACACATCTTGCATGTGGCCAGGTTAACATCCTCCGGATGCTTGATGAAGAACTGCCACACCGCCAAGTAGCTGATTTTCCCACCAACAGTCCGCACTGATTGACTGCTACTGCAGCCGACTCCAGGAATACCTGTTCCACTACCTCCCGGGAAGGTAGGCTGCTGGAAAGCAGGTAGTCTCCCTTTGGGTACGTTTGGCTCCAGACTTTCCTCTTCTGCCACCATGCTGACTGTCAACCATGCTACCACCTTGTTGGCTCAGCTGCTGCCTCACAGCAACCTGCAACCCCTAATTCTCATATTCTGACATATCCCATCTTCATGTCCCATCTTTATATCCCATCCCTATATCGCAACCTCATGTCCTGTCCCCATATCCCGTCCCAATATCCTGTCCTCATATCTAGTTATGCAGTAACATATATTTCCCATAGACTTGTATGGGACTTTAAAAAAAAAAAAAAAAAAAACGACCCTGGCAAATGGGGGTGAGTAAGGGTTAATCACCTATCCTATGTTTGTTGTTGACATATAAGTAATATGTGTAACAAGTTTCATGTTAATATCTTTAGCCGTTTGGAAGCGATGCTGGAACATACACACATACATAAATATATACAAACACACACATTAATTGAGTTTTATATATAGATGTCTACGGTAGAACTATTTTCCCACTTTTATTTTGGTGGTGGGTTTGACTAGCGTGTGTCTTATTTATCAAGAAGGCGCAGCAGGATGATTTTGCGTAGCTCTGCTGTGGTGGGAAAAGCTCTGCCACATACACTTTTGAAGACACTTGTGAGGAAGAGAAGCAGACACTTTCCCAGGCCCTGAATTTGGCGTTTTTTTTTTTCTTACTTTCGCACTTTAGCCATTAGTGTGCCAGCTCAGGAGGCTATGTCAAAGGCAGGGATGTCGAGGGATCAGGCCAGACCTTCCACCTCAGCAGCTTGTGATCTTTTGCTCAGCATGCAAAGTTATAATATGGCTGATGATCTGGATGAGCCTGGAGTGAGTGAGGAGAGCCAAGAATCAGCATTTCATTTGAGATAATGCAATCAAATTTGATCGTGGCATCTAAAAGATTAATGCCAGGCATCACCGTGATCAGTGATGTCCGGCATTAGACCTGGGTCCTGGTGGCATATAGCTATGACCTGCGCTCAGCTCCTGAGCGTGCATCATAGAAAGGTAGCGGGACAAGGGCATCAAGGTACCCTGTCTTCCCCATGGGGTTAAAGGTTAAAGTTGAATTGTGAAAGGTAGAAGTGTTTCTCACATCTACTGGTAGGTGGTGTAGCTTATCGCCTACAAAAGTACCTTTGCGCAAAAAATAGCGACTTTTGTCAAAAGTCTCACATAATAAATATGTGACCACTGCATGGTCAAAAAGAAAAAGGTATATGGGTAGACAAAAAGAGTGAAATTGTCTATATCCAAAGACGCATCAAAGTCCCAAAATATGCCACTTGCACCTGGCCTGCGCCAAAACAGCCAAAAAAAACAGCTCTTACAGTAATGATAAATCTCCCCCATAGAGATATATATATATATATTTATACATGGCTCAAGTCCTGCAGGAACTCATGGGAACGGAGTTCCTGTACTTTTTCCACAGCAGGAAGGCAGTTCCCATTAGCAGGAGTCCTGCAGGACCAGCCCTTAAAGGGGTACTCCGCCCCTAGACATCTTATCCCCTATCCAAAGTATAGGGGTTAAGATGTCTGATCACGGGGGTCCTGCTGCTGGGGACCCCCGCAATCTCAGCTGCAGCACCCCAAACATCCGGTGCATGGAGCAAGTTTTGCTCCATGCTGGATGACTGGTGATGCGGGGCAGAGGCTCGTGACATCACAGTAATGCCCATACAAGTCTATCGGTCTATAGACTTGCATTGAGGGGTCGTGACGTCACGAGCCTCCGGCGCTGCACCCGACGCTCTAAACGAACGCCGATAGCAGCAGGGAGAACGTGGGGATCCCCAGCGGCAGGACCCCTGGGATCAGACATTTTATCCCCTATCCTTGGATAGGGTATAAGATGTCTAGTACCCCTTTAAGTCAAAATCTTCGGTGAGTTCCCACACTGTTTTTTCCCAGGACTTGACCCCTGTATGTATGTATATATATATATATATATATATATATATATATGGATTAGGGAAAGATTGGGGTCCATTGTTCAGATTCTGCCTCCCTCCAGAGTTGCAGTTTCCTCCAAAATGGGCAGAGTCGAAGAGGCGCTTGAAACCGAGGTGAGAGTAAAACTTTATTCCCATAATGCAACGCGTTTCGCGGGGGTTCCGCTTCATCAGGCATCGCGTTGCATTATGGGAATAAAAACGCGTTGCATTATGGGAATAAAGTAGAAGTTTTACTCTCACCTCAGTTTCAAGCGCCTCTTTGACTCTGCCCATTTTGGAGGAAATTGGTTTGGATCTGTTATCTGTGAAAAGGTGGAGCGGCTGCTGGAACTCTACACTGTATGCACTCTTATCCATGGTTGTACTTGGACGCAGTACAACCCGACTTGGTAAGCGCACATTCACATTCTGCGTTATCTGTACATCTTACGGTGTCACACTAGGGAGCGCTTCCTGCTCTGTTTTTTATTCTCCCTCCAGAGTTGAGCATGGTACAAAGAGCATCTCCTGTATTACCCAGAAAACTTAGGGTGCCATCACATATGTCCAGTGATCTGGCTCAATTTCCTTTTAGACTTTTTCTACAGGAAAATGATGATCAAACTGACCCTATTCATTTGTATGGGACAGTTCAGAATCAGGACACCAGACAGGCCAGACGTGGGAACGCATCTTGCACCATTCCCCCGTCCGGCCTTCAGAAGCAACCGGACCATACACACTTGATGCACTTCGCAATCGATTGCGGATGGTGTTCTAAAGTTTTCTGCGAAATCGTAGAAAATTGTGAGACGGTTGCTGATTTCCTATATGCTGTGCTGCAGCCCAGCTGATCTTCCATCTTGCAGAAAATTTAAAGGGGTACTCCGGTGGAAAACAATATTTATTTTAAAATCAAGTGGTACCAGAAAGTTAAACAGATTTGTAAATTACTTCTATTTAAAAATCTTAATCCTTCCAGAAATTATCAGCTGCTGTCTGCTCCAGAGGAAGTTCTTTTCTTTTTGAATTTCTTTTCTCTCTGACCACAGTGCTCTCTGCTGACACCTCTGTCCATGCCAGGAACTGTCCAGAGGTTTGCTATGGGAATTTGCTTTTGCTCTGGACAGTTTATGACATGGACAGATGTGTCAGCAGAGAGCACTGTGGTCAGACAGAAAAGAAATTCAAAAAGAAAAGAACTTCCTCTGGAGCATACAGCAGCTGATATGTAATAGAAGGATTAAGATTTTTAAATAGAAGTAATTTACAAATCTGAAAAGAAAACTAATGTGTGCAGCTCACAACCAGCGTCCGAGGTATATGTGGTTAACAAGATCAGTCCCCACTGATCAACAATAATATAAAAATAACAATAATATATTAACCACACCTCATGGATCATACACAATGAACAGAAAATTATAGACAGTTTGATTGATAGAAATGCAAAACAATTTATTATACAATGTTATTCACAATATAAAATCAATTTAGATTAATAAAACATAAATATAATTGACTAAACTAATAGAGCAGTAGTAAATGTATTGTTTTACCATTGGGCCCTAATGGTATATATAAGTGAATATAGCACTGTAGTGATGTCGCGAACATAAAATGCACGAACCGGCGAACCGGGCGAACCGCCATTGACTTCAATGGGCAGGTGAATTTTAAAACCCACAGGGACTCTTACTGGCCACAATAGTGATTTAAAAGTTGTTTCAAGTGGACTAACACCTGGACTGTGGCGTGCCGGAGTGGGATCCATGGCAAAACTCCCATGGAAAATTTACATAGTTAATGCAGAGTCTGGTTTTAATCCATAAAGGGCATAAATCACCTATTATTCCTAAATGGTTTGGAATAACATGCTTTAGCCTCCTTCAGGCATCACATAGATTCCCCCATGTTAGGCAGCAAATAGTTAGAGCTCCCCTTTGGGCAGCACATAAGATTCCCCCATATTAGGCAGCACATACTTAGAGCCCCCCTTGAGGCAGCACATAGTGGGATTTGAACCCAAGTCCCCAGCACTGCAAGGCAGCAGTGCTAACCTCTGAGCCACCATGCTACCCTTAGCATACATCTAATATCCACGGTTGCTAAAATGGACAGAGTTGGCAGCAGAGAGTACCAGAAAAATTAGGCATGCCTGAAAAATTTGGTATTGTTGCAGCCACTTCTGTAGCAGTGGCCAGAAAAACTGCAGCACCATAACAATTGCAGCAGCAGAGGCCAGAAAAATTAGGCATGTACACATGGATGAAAAACTTGGTATTGTCGCAGCCGCATCTGTAGCAGCAGCGAGAAAAATTGCAGCACCAGAAAAAGTGCAGCAGCAGAGGCCAGAAAAATTAGGCATGTACACCTGGCTGGAAAATTTGGTATTGTTTCGCCAGGCGGAAAGTGCCCTAAAACATTGCAGCTTGAACCCTAGTTGGTGGCTGCGCAAGTCACGCAAGTCATCCGGCATTCAGAGTTCAAATACAGCAGCGTGTGGACCATTTTTAGCCCAAGGCAGCTCATCTGATCAGGCCTTGTTCAGTCAAATGTATCGCCCAGTGTCAGTCCCTTCGGGATCCATCCCTCATTCATCTTAAGAATGGTGAGGTAATCCAGACTTTTTTGACCAAGGCGACTCCTCTTCTCAGTGACAACACCTCCTGCTGCACTGAAGGTCCTTTCTGACAGGACACTTGAAGCGGAACAGGCCAGAAGTTCGAGCGCAAATTGGGATAGCTCAGGCCACAGGTCAAGCCGGCACAACCAGTAGTCAAGGGGTTCATCGCTCCTCAGAGTGTCGATATCTGCAGTTAAGGCCAGGTAGTCTGCTACCTGTTGGTCAAGTCGTTCTCTGATAGTGGACCCCGAAGGGCTGTGGTGATGAGTAGGACTTAAAAAGCTCCGCATGTCCTCCATCAACAGCATGTCTGTACAGCATCCTGTCCTTGCCGGCGTGTTCATGGGAGGAGGAGGATTACTTTCACCTCTTCCCCTGTTAGATCCCTGTTGTGCTGTGACATGACCCTTATACTCTGTGTACAGCATACTTCTTAATTTATTTTGGACCTGCTGAATCCTTTCCGCCTTGCTGTAATGCGGTAACATGTCAGGCACTTTATGTTTATACCGGGGGTCTAGTAGTGTGGACACCCAGTACAGGTCGTTCTCCTTCATCCTTTTTATACGAGGGTCCCTCAACAGGCACGACAGCATGAAAGACCCCATTTGCACAAGGACGGATGCTGAGCTACTCATGTCCCGTTCCTCGTCCTCAGTGATGTCAGGGAAGCCACATTCCTCCTCTGACTCCTCTTCCTCACATACTCTTCCAGCGTTACTGCAGGTCCAGCAAGTGATGCTGATAAGGCTGTTTCTGGTGGTGATGGTGTCCACAACTCTTCCTCTTCACGCTCATCTACTGCGTGATCCAGCACTCTTCGCAGGGCACGCTCCAGTAAGAAAACTAATGGTATGAAGTCACTGATGGTGCCTTCATTGCGACTGACCAGGTTTGTCACCTCCTCAAAAGGACGCATGAGCCTACATGCATTGCGCATGAGCCTCCAGTAACGTGGCAAAAAAATTCCCAGCTCCGCAGATGATGTCCTAGCACCCCGGTCATACAAATATTCGTTGACGGCTTTTTCTTGTTGGAGCAGGCGGTCAAACATTAGGAGTGTTGAATTCCAACGTGTTGGGCTGTCACAAATCAAGCGCCTCACTGGCATGTTGTTTCACCGCTGGATATCTGACAAGTGCGCCATGGCCGTGTAGGAACACCTGAAATGGCCACACACCTTCCTGGACTGCTTCAGGACATCCTGTAAGCCTGGGTACTTGAGCACAAAGCGTTGTACAATCAGATTGCACACATGTGCCATGCACGGCACATGTGTCAACTTGCCCAACCTTAATGCCGCCAACAAATTTGTTCCGTTGTCACAAACCACCTTGTCGATTTCCAGTTGGTGCGGAGTCAGCCACTGGTCCACCTGTGCGTTCAGGGCCGACAGGAGCGCTGGTGCGGTGTGACTCTCCCCTTTGAGGCAAGTCAACCCCAAGATGGCGTGACACTGCCGTATCCGGGATGTGGAATAGCACCTGGGGAGCTGGGGGGGGGGGGGGGGGGGTGCCGGTGATGTGGAGCAAGACGCAGCAGTGGAAGAGGACTCGGCCGAGGGTGTTATGGAAGAGGATGGAGTAGGAGGAGTAGAGGAGGTGGCAGCAGGCCGTGGTGGTGTCACCAACTCCTCTGCAGAGCCACGCATTCCATGCTTGGCAGCCGTCACCAGGTTTACCCAATGCGCAGTGTAGGTGATATACCTGCCCTGACCATGCTTTGCAGACCAGGTATCAGTGGTCAGATGAACCCTTGCCCCTACACTGTGTGCCAGACATGCCATAATTTCCTTTTGCACAATGGAGTAAAGGTTGGGGATTGCCTTTTGTGCAAAAAAATTTTGGCCGGGTACCTTCCACTGCGGTGTCCCAATGGCTACAAATTTTTTTAAAGGCCTCAGACTCCACCAGCTTGTATGGTAAAACGCCGGGCTAGGGGGTGACTTTGAGACATTGTCTTCTTGCGCTCAAACATCTCCTTGACAGACACCTGACTGTGCGCAGATGAGCTGGAACAGGAGGAGGATGGCGGCTTTGACTTTGTGTGCTGCTTGTACTCACGTGTTGATCCCATAGGCGTTTGTGATGTGACATCAAGTATCTTCGCAAAGCAGTTGTGCCTAGGTGGGTGTTGGACTTCCCACGACTCAGTTTCTTCTGGCACAGGTTGCAAATGGCCTCGCTGTTGTCAGAGGCAGACACACAAAAAAAATGCCACACTGCTGAGCTCTGCAATGACGGCATTCTGGTGGTGGCAACAGCATGCGTTGATTGGCGTCCCGTCTGGCTGACCCCGGGTGCCGATGCATGCTGTCTGACTGTGCCACTAGCTCCTTGCGACGACCTCCCCCTGCTTCCAACTCGTATCCTCCTCCTCTCTGTCTCCCCATCTGAACTTTCCCCCTCTTCTTCTCTTCTAGCGGGCACCCACGTGGCATCCACGGACACATCATCATCATCAACACCTTCACCGCTATCTGACACCTCAAGAAAGGAAGCAGCAGTGGGTACATCATCATCATCACACCGTACGTTCATGTGTGCAATGCTGCCTGACTGAGACATATCCCTGTTAACTACATCCTCTGGCAATAATGGTTGCGCATCACTCATGTCTTCAAACTGATGTGTAAATAACTCCTCAACGGATCAAGTAAAGCTGCTGTGGTGCTAGTGTTGGTGGTGGCGGCAGGCGGGCAAGTGGTAGCATGAGAGGTGCCCGAAGCTAAGCTAGAGGAGGAGAAGGACGCTGCGTCAAGATTCCGAGCGGAAGCTGTAGTCGTTTTGGGTGTCTTGTTTGCACAACTGTCACACCTAATGTGATTTGCACTAGGGTGACACAATTTGCCCATCAGGCAAAAAAACTGGCAACTGTGACGTGAACTGACTGTGACGACTGATTTTATTTAACAGCCCAAAAAGTTTTAGTTTTTTTTTTATTTATTTGCACAGCTGTCACACCTAATGTGATTTGCAGTGGTGTGACAATGAGCAAAAAAGCTTGCCAGCGAAGTTCCCCTTTTAAGCAGTGGTCCCCAACCAGGGTGCCTCCAGCTGTTGCAAAACACACGGACTGATATATTTCAGCCCTTTGAATACTGTAGTAGTTAGTTGCTTTAAAGAAAAAAAGCTTGCCAGCGGAGTTCCCCTTTTAAGCAGTGGTCCCCAACCAGGGTGCCTCCAGCTGTTGCAAAACACACGGACTGATATCTTTCAGCCCTTTGAATACTGTAGTAGTTAGTTACTTAAAGGAACTTAAGTTTGATTCTGGAGTACCCCTTTTAACCAGCGGTTCCCTCCCAACCAGGGTGCCTCCAGCTGTTGCAAGACACACGGACTGATATATTTCAGCCCTTTGAATACTGTAGTAGTTAGTTGCTTTAAAGAAAAAAAGCTTGCCAGCGGAGTTCCCCTTTTAAGCAGTGGTCCCCAACCAGGGTGCCTCCAGCTGTTGCAAAACACACGGACTGATATCTTTCAGCCCTTTGAATACTGTAGTAGTTAGTTACTTAAAGGAACTTAAGTTTTATACTGGAGTACCCCTTTTAACCAGCGGTTCCCTCCCAACCAGGGTGCCTCCAGCTGTTGCAAGACACACGGACTGATATCTTTCAGCCCTAAAAAGGGCTTTTTTGGGTGCTGTCCTTAAAGCAGATGTTACACTAGTGCTTTAGAAGTAAACTGGACCCTGAATACACCACTCACTGATCTTTTGCCTAATGAAGAAGGAGTCGATCCAAGTACCCTGAAATGTGTCTAGGTCTAGCCACAGTCTGAATAGAGCATTAGAAATACGCACTGCTCTTTCAGAAGCCGGCACACCTATTGAAACAAGTCATTTATCCATTGACTTGCCTCACACGCTACTATATGCACAAGTATCCTGTTCTGGCTGGTTAAGCAGAGGTCCGATACCAACACAGCCGCACGCCGCCGCTACGGACCTCCGACGTGGGAGCTTCATGCCAGAGCCCCGCCGATAGACGGATTCAAATCAACGTCTATCACATCAACTTTACCATCTTTGGCCCGTCGCAGTACGGAGACCAGCGGACAGGGTGAGAGATAACCAATCCCTTAATATTCCCGAACAGCTTAGTCTGTTAATCAAAGACTGTTTCATATTAATGCCGGACTAACAGTTTATGCCGGATAACCGGCCGACAACTTAACAACAACTTAATAACAGCAGTCCTATATTCACTTATGTATACCATTAGGGCCCAATGGTAAAACACTACATTTACTACTGCTCTGTCAGTTTAGTCAATTATATTTATGTTTTAATAATCTAATTTTTAAATAGATTTTATATTGTGAATAACATTGTATAATAAATGGTTTTGCATTTCTATCAATCAACCTGTCTATAATTTTCTGTTCATTGTGTATTATCCTTGAGGTGTAGTTAAAGGGGTTCCCTTGTTTATACTGTTTTTTGTTAATATGTTTGTGTGTTATGTGTGTATAAGTATGTGTTTTTTTTATGTGTGTTGTAATTATGTATATGTGTATTTTCTTACCTTTTGTGAAGATCCGGAAGCTGGCCCCTTTTTCTTCCAGCGGCTTGCTGTGTACCTCGGCCTCCACCTTGTTGTGTTCGGTAAGTGGGATGTCGGGTGGTGTGTTCTTGCTTCAATCCTTCATATCTTCTGACGTCCGAGGCGAATCTTTTCTTCCTTTTTCTTCCGTGGCTCAGTGACGAATCTGTGGCCTCTTCCGGCCCATGCGCAGGTATTTTTATTTTTTTACCAATACATTTTTTTTGTCTAATTGACACTGTCTGTGCTTGCGCGAAGCTACGCTATTAGTGTAGACCTAATGAACGCTACGCTGTTAGCTTAGCACTTGTGTACTTGCGCATGCGCAGACAGTTTGTCAATTAGACAAAAAAAAACTTTATTGGTAGAAAAAAATAAAAAATACCTGTGCATGTGCCGGAAGAGGCCGCAGATTCGTCGCTGAGCCACGGAAGAAACAGGAAGAAAAGATTTGCCTCGGACGTCAGAAGATAGGAAGGACAGAAGCAAGAACACACCCCCGACATCCCACTTACCGAACACAACATGGCGGAGGCCGAGGTTACACAGCAAGCCACTGGAAGAAAAAGGGACCAGCTTCCGGATCTTCACAAAAGGTAAGAAAATACATATATACATAATCACAACACACATAAAAAAACACGTACTTATACACACATAACACACAAACATAATAACAAAAAACAGTATAAACAAGGGAGAACCCCTTTAATATATTATTGTTAATTTACAAATCTGTTTAACTTTCTGGCACCGGTTAATTTTGAAAAAAAAAAATTCCACCGGAGTACCCCTTTAAGACAACATATAGCAAGGAAGAGGAGGGCACTGACAGCCAGTGGAGGTTTTTACAATCTCACCATAAACTTTGGAGGACAAAGAGGAGGAAGGGAGTTTCTGCTGGCTGGCTGCCAGTGTCCTCCTCCCTCCTCGTTCCCGCTATGTGCGCCCTAGAGCTTTGTGCAAGATGGAAGACATGACGTGGGGGCCTGATGACGTACCTCACAGTTTTTTACATTCCCCCAAAAAACTTTAGATCACCAGTGATGGACGATTTATTATTAATTTCAGTAGTCACTGTGTAATGCAAAAATTGGCCTGAGGTGGCGCTGCATGGAAATCAGACAGTAACAGCTACATTTACTACAGATTACAGCTGATAACTGGGGATACCAACAGGGAAACACATTGCGATGAGCTTATTATCAAGAGATCCTTCAAACAAGTAGGGGTTGTCCGAAGCAGAGAACCCCTTTAATAGACAATGCATCGTTTCCATATACACGATCAAGGCAGGTTTTATGGTTCTGCATTTACTTACAGCAAGAAGAGGGCTTGGAAATAGCTAGAAATTAAAGGATAAAATATAATTAAAATAAATTTTTTGCTCAGTAAATGACTGACCATACTCACTACAAGACTACTGTATAAGTCAGTGTTCCCAAACCAGGGTGCCTCCAGCTGTTTCAAAACTACAACTCCTAGCATGCCCGGACAGCCAACGGCTGTCCGGGCATGCTAGAAGTTGTAGTTTTGCAACAGCTGGAGGCTCCCTGGTTGGGAAACACTGGTATAAGCAGTCAGCTGAAGATCCAGGCAGGCAAACCATTCAAAAATCCCAGCTTGCCTGCTTCAATGATTAGTCTCCTTGCACCCTCTAGTGGTCGTATTGAATAATAGCAGCCACAACTATAATTTTTTTCCACCGATCATTTTTTTTGTAAAGCATTTTTCTGTCACTTGGAATAAAATGTGAACACTGCAGCTGTATTCATAGTTCCGTGCACATGAAATATATATATTGTAGATATTTTCCTGGGAGATCTTATGTTACCTGACATACCTTTTGCTTATCATGATGAGTCGCTTTGCCAACAAAACGTGGCAAAAAAACAAACAAAAAAAAGGCAGAATTTTAGAATTTCCCTCGGTAAATACTCAAGGGTTTTTACGATTTTTGCCCATTTTAAAAGGAGCCTTAAAATCTTCGGACTGTAGCGCTGCAATCGAGATCATAGATAAGGTGAATGAGGAAAAGCCTGATGTGTCATTAGCATTCAATAGATGTGACTGTTATTCTAATCCTTACCAGTAATTCGGTCCCTGCACTTTGATCACTAATCTTTATATATCACCACATGAAGTGCGAACACATGCAGGGTGGCGATGGGTTCAAATAACAGTTATAGGGCTTCAGATTACCTTTTTGTCACTGAACTTCATTCTTTTTTTTGGCAGGAGATTGCAGGGGTCCCAACGGCTAGACCCCCCCAAGATCTGAAATTTATCCCCTATCCTTAGGATAGTGGATACGTTTTTCCAATCCTGGAGTACTCCTTTAACCTGTTGGGGACGAAGGGCGTATGCATACGCCCTTGCATCCTGGTACTTAAGGACGAAGGGCGTATCCATACGCCCGTGGGAATTTCGGCCCCCGACGCGCGCCGGGCGGGGACCGGGCCGGGGTGACTGCTGATATCTATCAGCAGGCACCCCGTGCAAATGCCCAGGGGGGTCATTAGACCCCCCCATGTCGGCGATCGGCGCAAATCGCAAGTGAATTCACACTTGCGATTTGCGCCGATTCCGGGTCATTACGGGTCTATGGTGACCCGGTGACTTAGAATAGAAGGGGGATCGCGGGTGTCTAAGACACCCACGATCCCCCTAAAGCCATAGGAGTGAGGTGGCAGGGGTGCCACCACTCCTATCTCTGCTATTGGTGGTCTAGACGCGACCACCAATAGCAGATCTGGGGCGGAGGGGTTTACTTTCGTTTTCCCCATCCTGCCCTCCCACAATAGGCGGGGCAGAACGGGGAAAACGAAGCGGATCGGCGCCGGAGTCCACTTACGCCTCCGGAGGCAGCGGAGCGACGGGGATCGGCGGGCGGCGACGGAGATCTGCGGCGGCGTAAGAGGATGGCTCCCGGATGCGACGGAAGCCGTGAGTAGTTGCCTAGCAACATCTAGAGGGCTACAGTCTGAGACCACTATAGTGGTCTCTAGACTGTAGCCCTCCAGATGTTGCAAAACTACAACTCCCAGCATGCCCAGACAGCTGTTTTCTGTGTGGGCATGCTGGAATTTGTAGTTTTGCAACAGCTGGAGGTCTGCAGTTTAGAGACCACTGCACAGTGATCTCTATACTGCCCTCTAGATCTTGCAAAACTACAACTCCTAGCATGCCCACACAGCTGTTTGCTGTCTGGGCATGCTGGGATTTGTAGTTTTGCAACATCTGGAGGTCCACAGTTTGGAGATCACTGTTCAGTGGTCTCTAAATTGTAGCACTCCAGATGTTGCAAAACTACAAATTCCAGCATGCCCACACAGAAAACAGCTGTCTCAGCATGCTGGGAGTTGTAGTTGCGTACCTCCAGCTGTTGCATAACTACATCTCCCAGCATGCCCTTCTGTGATCAGACATGCTGGGAATTGTAGTTTTGCAACAGCTGAAGGCACACTGGTTGGAAAATACTGAGTTAGGTAACAGAACCCAACTCAGTATTTTCCAACCAGTGTGCCTCCAGCTGTTTCAAAACTACAACTCCCAGCATGTACTGACAGACTGTGCATGCTGGGAGTTGTAGTTTTGCAACAGCTGGAGGCTCACTGGTTGGAAAATACTGAGTTAGATAACAGAACCTAACTGAAGGTTTTCCAACCAGTGTGCCTCCAGCTGTTGCAAAACTACAACTCCCAGCATGTACTGACAGACTGTGCATGCTGGGAGTTGTAGTTTTGAAACAGCTGGAGGTTTGCCCCCCCCCCCCCCCCATGTGAACGTACAGGGTACATTCACACGGGCGGGTTTACAGCAAGTTTCCTGCTTCAAGTATGAGCTGCGGCAAATTTATCACCGCAGCGCAAATTCCTAGTGGGAAACTCACCGTAACCCGCCAGTGTGAATGTACCCTAAAAACACTACACTATACTAACACCTAATAAAGAGTAAAACACTACATATACACCCCCTTACACTGTCCCCCCCCCCCCCAATAAAAAGGAAAAACGTATTGTACAGCAGTGTTTCCAAAACGGAGCCTCCAGCTGTTGCAAAACAACAACTCCCAGCATTTCCGGACAGCCACTGACTGTCCAGGCATGCTGGGAGTTTAGCAACAGCTGGAGGCACCCTGTTTGGGAATCACTGGCGTAGAATACCCCTATGTCCACCCCTATGCAATCCCTAATTTAGTCCTCAAATGCGCATGGCGCTCTCTCACTTTGGAGCCCTGTCGTATTTCAAGGAAACAGTTTAGGGTCGCATATGGGGTATCGCTGTACTCGGGAGAAATTACACTACAAATTTTGGGGGGCTTTTTCTCCTTTTACCCCTTATGAAAAGGAAAAGTTGGGGGTCTACACCAGCCTGTTAGTGTAAAAAAAAAAAATATTTTACACTAACATGCTGGTGTTGCCCTTTACTTTTTATTTTCACAAGAGGAAAAAAAAAGGAAAAAAAGACCCCCAAAATTTGTAACGCAATTTCTCCTGAGTACGGAAATACCCCATATGTGGGCGTAAAATGCTCTGTGGGCGCACAACAAGGCTCAGGAGTGAGAGCGCACTATGTACATTTGAGGCCTAAATTGGTGATTTGCACAGGGGTGGCTGATTTTACAGCGGTTCTGACATAAATTCAAAAAAATAAATAGACCCCCAAAATGTACCCTAAAAACACTACACTATACTAACACCTAATAAAGAGTAAAACACTACATATACACCCCCTTACACTGTCCCCCCCCCCCCCCAATAAAAAGGAAAACCGTATTGTACAGCAGTGTTTCCAAAACGGAGCCTCCAGCTGTTGCAAAACAACAACTCCCAGCATTTCCGGACAGCCACTGACTGTCCAGGCATGCTGGGAGTTTAGCAACAGCTGGAGGCACCCTGTTTGGGAATCACTGGCGTAGAATACCCCTATGTCCACCCCTATGCAATCCCTAATTTAGTCCTCAAATGCGCATGGCGCTCTCTCACTTTGGAGCCCTGTCGTATTTCAAGGAAACAGTTTAGGGTCGCATATGGGGTATCGCTGTACTCGGGAGAAATTACACTACAAATTTTGGGGGGCTTTTTCTCCTTTTACCCCTTATGAAAAGGAAAAGTTGGGGGTCTACACCAGCCTGTTAGTGTAAAAAAAAAAAAAATTTTACACTAACATGCTGGTGTTGCCCTTTACTTTTTATTTTCACAAGAGGAAAAAAAAAGGAAAAAAAGACCCCCAAAATTTGTAACGCAATTTCTCCTGAGTACGGAAATACCCCATATGTGGGCGTAAAATGCTCTGTGGGCGCACAACAAGGCTCAGGAGTGAGAGCGCACTATGTACATTTGAGGCCTAAATTGGTGATTTGCACAGGGGTGGCTGATTTTACAGCGGTTCTGACATAAATTCAAAAAAATAAAAAGACCCCCAAAATTTGTAACGCAATTTCTCCTGAGTACGGAAATACCCCATATGTGGGCGTAAAATGCTCTGTGGGCGCACAACAAGGCTCAGGAGTGAGAGCGCACTATGTACATTTGAGGCCTAAATTGGTGATTTGCACAGGGGTGGCTGATTTTACAGCGGTTCTGACATAAATTCAAAAAAATAAATACCCACATGTGACCCCATTTTGGAAACTACACCCCTCGTGTAATGTAATAAGGGGTACAGTGAGCATTTACGCCCCACAGGGGTCTGAAAGATTTTTGGAACAGTGGTATGTGAAAATGAAAAATTTAATTTTTTTGTTTGCACAGCCCACTGTTCCAAAGATCTGTCAAACGCCAGTGGGGTGTAAATGCTCACTGTACCCCTTATTACATTCTGTGAGGGGTGTAGTTTCCAAAATGGGGTCACATGTGGGGGGGTCCACTGTTCTGGCACCACAGTGGGCTTTGTAAATGCACATGGCCCCGACTTCCATTCCAAACAAATTATCTCTCTAAAAGCTCAATGGCGCTCCTTCTCATCTGAGCGTTGTAGTTCGCTCGCAGTGCACTTGACGTCCAAACATGGGGTATTTCCATACTCAGAAGAAATGGGGTTACAAATTTTGGGGGCATTTTCTCCTATTACCCTTTGTAAAAAAGTAAAATTTGGGGAAAAACCAGCATTTTAGTGGAAAAATATTTTTTTTTCATTTACACATCCGACTTTAACAAAAAGTTGTCAAACACCTGTGGGGTGTTAAGGCTCACCATACCCCTTGTTACGTTCCTTGAGGGGTGTCGTTTCCATAATAGTGTGCAATGTGTTTTTTTTTGCTGTTCTGGCACCATAGGGGCTTCCTAAATGGGACATGCCCCCCAAAAACCATTTCAGAAAAACTCACTCTCCTAAATCCCATTGTTGCTCCTTCGCTTGTGAGCCCTCTAGTGCACCCGCCGAACACTTGACATACACATATGAGGTATTTTCTTACTCGAGAGAAATTGGGTTACAAATTTTGAGAGGATTTTTTTCCTTTTACCCCTTGTAAAAAATAAAAAATTGGGTCTACAAAAACATGCCAGTGTAAAAAATGAAGATTTTGAATTTTCTCCTTCACTTTGCTGCTATTCCTGTGAAACACCTAAAGGGTTAAAACGCTGAGTGAATGTCATTTTGAATACTTTGAGGGGTGCAGTTTTTATAATGGGACCCTTCAAATCCACTTCAAACCTGAACTGGTCCCTGAAAAATTCTGATTTTGAAAATTTTGCGAAAAATTGGAAAATTGTTGCTGAACTTTGAAGCCCTCTGGTGTCTTCCAAAAGTAAAAACTCATCAATTTTATGATGCAAACATAAAGTAGACATATTGTATATGCGAATAAATATATAATTTATTTGGAATATCCATATTCCTTATAAGCAGAGAGCTTCAAAGTTAGAAAAATGCTAAATTTTCCAATTTTTCATGAAATTTTTGAATTTTTCACCAAGAAAGGATGCAAGTATCGCCGAAAATTTACCACTAACATAAAGTAGAATATGTCACGAAAAAACAATCTCGGAATCAAATTTATAAGTAAAAGCATTCCAGAGTTATTAATGCTTAAAGTGACAGTGGTCAGATTTGCAAAAAATGCTCCCGTCCTTAGGGTCATAATGGGCTCCGTCCCCAAGGGGTTAACCTTTCTAATATACTTCATAAAAAAAA
The DNA here is from genome assembly GCF_029499605.1 of Hyla sarda. Taxonomy (NCBI): domain Eukaryota; kingdom Metazoa; phylum Chordata; class Amphibia; order Anura; family Hylidae; genus Hyla; species Hyla sarda. Next base: position 82,035,332 of record NC_079194.1, on the reverse strand, counting down.
TTTTATATCCTTTTTATAGAAATCATGGCTTATAAAAAAAAAAAAAAAGACCACTAGGGGTCCCCATACAATCCAGAGCATAATCCTGCCTGGCCGCAGCATCATCCGTTGTCCCAGCTGAAGCACAGACTGGAACAAAGTCCAGGAAGTAAGGGTGGGATTAGCACTCCTCTGTGCTTACCCCTGTCCTGTTTATCTGACTGCAGCATAAAAAAAGAGAGGAGGGGGCTACAGAGCAGCCTGCAGTGAGTGGATGAAGAGACCCAGCACAGCAGACTCAGGGAGGAAGGAAACGGATGGTGAGTGAGGGTCAATGCTCAATGCTTGCCTCAGACACGCACTTCCTGAGCAGTGAATGTCAGAATGAGTGAGCAGCACAGAGAGATTTGTGAGCTAAATACAAAAGGTAGACACATAAAAAAAACATGTAAATCTGCAGTGAGTCACATTTTTTTCTGTGATGTGACAGGTACGCTTTAGACATTTTTTGCAGGTTAACATGTTTTCACAAGACAGTAAATGCACTGTAGCTCCTGATTCAGACATAGCTCTCCCCATCACCTATTATTTTTTATTATCAAAAGCATGTAGCAAAGTACAACCTAGAATATTCTGTGAATGGATGCTATATAAATCTATCAATGTGCACATGCCAGTATATGATGAATAAATTGTGTAGCATATAGAGCTATTACTCCGCACTCATATATGGTTACTACATCAAGGTCTAACATATAGATTTACTAAGTGTGTACTGGACAGGGATGAAAGTTGTTGGTGCGCCATTAAACCACACGCACAGAACATTCATCTCTCCAGTTGTCGTGAAAATCAAATCTGGTAATAAAATAATTCCAGCCATTGGTTACACTCTCCTGTAGTGCCGTATAATCTGTGCTCAGAAGCGAAGAATAGTTTATCATAAAGTGATTCTGAATGAATCTATCTCTACACAGGTGTAAACTGGGAAGGAAACCCTAACAACAATCAAAAACCCAACCCACTACAACAGTGGTTCCCAACCAGCGTGCCTCCAGCTCCAACTACTGCAACAATTATTTTTATCTTACTTTGTACACCATCCCTGTAAAGTGTTGCAACTGTGACAACTCTACTGTGATATCACTGTGTGCATTATCCCTATACTCTGATTAGCATGACTATTATCCATGTGTTGTTACTTCCCTTGGCTAATTATCCCTGTACTGTGACATCATTGTGTTTATTACATTTGTAAAGTGACATCATTGTGTTTTTTATACTTATAATGTGACATTATTATGCTTATAATACTTGTAATGTGACAAAAGTTTGTTTATTATACTTGTACTGTGACATCATTGTGTTTATTATACTTGTACTGTGACATTGTATTTATTATACTTGTACTGTGACATAATTTTGTTAATTACACTTGCACTGTGACATCATTATGGTTATTACACTTGTACTGTGACATAATTTTGTTTATTACACTTTGCACTATGACATTGTTGTGTTTATTATACTTACATTGTGTTTAGTATACTTACATTGTGACATCATTGAGTTTATTATACTTACACTGTGACATAAATTTTGCTTATTACACTTTGCACTGTGACATCATTGTGTTTATTATACTTATACATTGTGTTTATTATACTTATACTGTGACATCATTTTGTGTTTATTATACTTGTACCGTGACATCATTGTGTCTATTATACTTACACTGTGACATCATTGTGTTTATTATACTTATACATTATGTTTATTATACTTACACTGTGACATCATTGTGTTTATCATACTTACACTGTGACATCATTGTGTCTATTATACTTGTACTGTGACATCATTGTGTTTATTATACTTGTACTGTGACAACATTGTGTTTATTATACTTGTACAGTGACATCATTGTGTTTATTATACTTACACTGTGACATCATTGTGTCTATTATACTTGTACTGTGACATCATTGTGTTTATTATACTTGTACTGTGACAACATTGTGTTTATTATACTTGTACAGTGACATCATTGTGTTTATTATACTTACACTGTGACATCATTGTGTCTATTATACTTGTACTGTGACAACATTGTGTTTATTATACTTGTACAGTGACATCATTGTGTTTATTATACTTACACGGTGACATCATTGTGTCTATTATACTTGTACTGTGACATCATTGTGTTTATTATACTTACACTGTGACATCATTGTGTCTATTATTGTCACGATGCCGGCTGGCAGGAGGTGGATCCTCTGTGCCAGAGAGGGATAGCGAGGACCGTGCTAGTGGACCGGTTCTAAGACACTACTGGTTTTCACCAGAGCCCGCCGCAAAGCGGGATGGTCTTGCTGCGGCGGTAGTGACCAGGTCGTAACCACTAGCAACGGCTCACCTCTCTGGCTGCTGAAGATAGGCGAGGTACAAAGGAGTAGGCAGAAGCAGAGTCGGACGTAGCAGAAGGTCGGGGGCAGGCGGCAAGGTTCGTAGTCAGGGGAGATAGCAGAAGTTCTGGTACACAGGCTTTAAACACACAAAACGCTTTCTCTAGGCACAAGTGCAACAAGATCCGGCAAGGAAGTGCAAGGGAGGAGGATAGATATAGTCAGGGACCAGGTGGGAGCCAATAAGCTAATTGGGCCAGGCACCAATCATTGGTGCACTGGCCCTTTAAATCTCAGGGAGCTGGCGCGCGCGCGCCCTAGAGAGCGGAGCCGCGCGCGCCAGCACATGACAGCAGGAGACGGGAACGGGTAAGTGACCTGGGATGCGATTCGCGAGCGGGCGCGTCCCGCTGTGCGAATCGCATCCCCAACGGCCAGGACAGGGCAGCGCTCCCGGTCAGCGGGACCGACCGGGGCGCTGCGGAGAGAGAGACGCCGTACGCGCTCCGGGGAGGAGCGGGGACCCGGAGCGCTAGGCGTAACAGTACCCCCCCCCTTAGGTCTCCCCTTCCCTTTGTCTGGTAACTGCCTCCCCTGGGATGAGGACACCGGGAAAGGATGGAGGGATTCCTCAACAGCAGGCGGAACAGCAGGAGTAGGGATGGGGAGGGAGGGCAGAGGGCGAGACTTGGCACGGGGCAGTGTGACACCAGGACGAGGGCCATGAGGGGACACAGAAGCTTGCCTGATGGAACTGGGAGGGGGGGAGGGGCATTTCCTGTGGCAGGCAGAGTCCTTAATGACCTTAGGGGGACCGGATACAGGAGGAACCACAGGGTCACGGCAGGGAGTACTGGGAACCGGTTTTAGACAGTTCTTGGAACAAGAGGACCCCCAACTCTTGATCTCCCCAGTGGACCAATCCAGGGTAGGGGAATGAAGTTGAAGCCAGGGAAGTCCAAGGAGAATTTCCGAGGTGCAATTGGGGAGGACCAAAAGTTCAATCCTCTCATGATGAGATCCGATGCTCATAAGAAGGGGCTCCGTGCGGAAACGTATGGTGCAATCCAACTTGGCTCCGTTGACCGCGGAAACGTGGAGTGGCTTGACAAGACGGGTCACCGGAATGCGGAATTTATTCACTAAGGACTCCCGAATAAAATTCCCAGAAGCTCCAGAGTCCAGGCAGGCCACGGCTGAGAGAGAAGAGCTGGCTGAAGCAGAAATCCGAACAGGCACCGTGAGACGTGGAGAAGCCGACTTAGCATCAAGAGACGCCACACCCACGAGAGCTGGGTGCGAGCGTGCGTTTCCCAGACGTGGAGGACGGATTGGGCAATCCACCAAAAAATGTTCAGTACTGGCACAGTACAGGCAAAGATTCTCTTCCTTACGGCGATTCCTCTCTTCCAGGGTCAGGCGAGACCGATCCACTTGCATGGCCTCCTCGGCGGGAGGCCTAGGCGCAGATTGCAGTGGAGACTGTGGGAGAGGTGTCCAGAGATCTAAGTCTTTTTCCTGGCGGAGCTCTTGATGCCTCTCAGAAAAACGCATGTCAATGCGAGTGGCTAGATGAATAAGTTCATGAAGATTAGCAGGCATTTCTCGTGCGGCCAGAACATCTTTAATGTTGCTGGATAGGCCTTTTTTGAAGGTCGCGCAGAGGGCCTCATTGTTCCAGGATAATTCTGAAGCAAGAGTACGGAATTGTACGGCATACTCGCCAACGGAAGAATTACCCTGGACCAGGTTCAACAGGGCAGTCTCAGCAGAAGAGGCTCGGGCAGGTTCCTCAAAGACACTTCGGATTTCCGAGAAGAAGGAGTGTACGGAGGCAGTGACGGGGTCATTGCGGTCCCAGAGCGGTGTGGCCCAAGACAGGGCTTTTCCAGACAGAAGGCTGACTACGAAAGCCACCTTAGACCTTTCAGTGGGAAACAGGTCCGACATCATCTCCAGATGCAGAGAACATTGGGAAAGAAAGCCACGGCAAAACTTAGAGTCCCCATCAAATTTATCCGGCAAGGATAGGCGTAGACCAGGAGCGGCCACTCGCTGCGGAGGAGGTGCAGGAGCTGGCGGAGGAGATGGTTGTTGCTGCTGTAGCTGAGACTGAATCTGCTGTAGTTGTGACTGGAGTTGCTGTGTCATGGTGGTCAAGTACGACAGCTGGTGATCTTGTTGGGCGATCTGACGAGCTTGCTGGGCGACCAGCGTAGGGAGGTCAGCGACAACTGGCAGAGGAACTTCAGCGGGATCCATGGCCGGATCTACTGTCACGATGCCGGCTGGCAGGAGGTGGATCCTCTGTGCCAGAGAGGGATAGCGAGGACCGTGCTAGTGGACCGGTTCTAAGACACTACTGGTTTTCACCAGAGCCCGCCGCAAAGCGGGATGGTCTTGCTGCGGCGGTAGTGACCAGGTCGTAACCACTAGCAACGGCTCACCTCTCTGGCTGCTGAAGATAGGCGAGGTACAAAGGAGTAGGCAGAAGCAGAGTCGGACGTAGCAGAAGGTCGGGGGCAGGCGGCAAGGTTCGTAGTCAGGGGAGATAGCAGAAGTTCTGGTACACAGGCTTTAAACACACAAAACGCTTTCTCTAGGCACAAGTGCAACAAGATCCGGCAAGGAAGTGCAAGGGAGGAGGATAGATATAGTCAGGGACCAGGTGGGAGCCAATAAGCTAATTGGGCCAGGCACCAATCATTGGTGCACTGGCCCTTTAAATCTCAGGGAGCTGGCGCGCGCGCGCCCTAGAGAGCGGAGCCGCGCGCGCCAGCACATGACAGCAGGAGACGGGAACGGGTAAGTGACCTGGGATGCGATTCGCGAGCGGGCGCGTCCCGCTGTGCGAATCGCATCCCCAACGGCCAGGACAGGGCAGCGCTCCCGGTCAGCGGGACCGACCGGGGCGCTGCGGAGAGAGAGACGCCGTACGCGCTCCGGGGAGGAGCGGGGACCCGGAGCGCTAGGCGTAACAATTATACTTGTACTGTGACATCATTGTGTTTATTATACTTGTACTGTGACAACATTGTGTTTATTATACTTGTACAGTGACATCATTGTGTTTATTATACTTACACTGTGACATCATTGTGTCTATTATACTTGTACTGTGACATCATTGTGTTTATTATACTTGTACAGTGACATCATTGTGTTTATTATACTTACACTGTGACATCATTGTGTTTATTATACTTGTACTGTGACATCATTGTGTTTATTATACTTGTACTGTGACATCATTGTGTTTATTATACTTACACTGTGACATCATTGTGTCTATTATACTTGTACTGTGACATCATTGTGTTTATTATACTTACACTGTGACATCATTGTGTCTATTATACTTGTACTGTGACAACATTGTGTTTATTATACTTGTACAGTGACATCATTGTGTTTATTATACTTACACTGTGACATCATTGTGTCTATTATACTTGTACTGTGACATCATTGTGGGGAATAAACAACAACTGTAAAAGTTCAGCTTTCATATCTTAACAGCAAGAGCTGTGATTGGTTGCTAGGAGCAAAATCAGACAGTTTTTCACAGTTTTTATTTATTCCCCCAATGTGTTTATTATTTCTTTACTTTGACATATTTGTGCTTTCTACCTGTGTTCTGTCACGTCACTGTATTTATTATCCATCTAGTACAATATTATGATGTGCACTGTGCATGATATGTGACATAACTGTTAGAATGATTGCTGTGCAGTGACATCTATGTCATATCACAGTATACAAGGTGCAGAAATATCAGGTGCGCTATCCTTCTGGTACCGGAGTGTTCCTCTGCCAAGCTACAATACATTGCATGTAAAATGGAGGCCCCTGTTACAGATATTACTTTAGGTCGCACTACTGACCTTTGGGTAATACCTGTACCCACTACCTTAATGATATTTCAGACTGTAGTGCTGTATATCGCCCGTCTTCCTCCTGAGAAGGCCTGGCTCCTGAAGGGTTTGCAGTTCACCATCAAAATGAATCAACAAAACTTTTGCAAGACTTACATAAGTAAGATGACCTGGAGTTGTCACCATTTCCTGTTGCGCATGTTAATAGGCAATAGTCGGAAAAAAAAACCCTGTGCTTTACCTACGCAAAACATTATTCATCTGAATCGTAAAAGAGAAAATGATGCCCACACAAACTGTTCTCCCCGGCAGTCACATCACCCTCTGACCATTATAATTATTCCATTCAGTCCTGTAATTTGTTCTAACTTTTGGACATGCGGCAGCGACAATGCAGCGTTACCGCTCCTGTAGTTTATTCAATGTCAAATATGTTAGACATTTGGGCAAATGATGTTCTCAATAATGATAAAAACCATGGTGATCAGTGTTAGTCTGACTATCCAGTTAACTTTCAGAGGAGTTTGTGGTTATAATTTGCTCATTAGATGTTCTGACATGAAAGAGCGTAATTAGCGACTATTGAAATGTGATGGGAGCGCGCCAAAGTACACATAGCCCATTGTTCTCCTCTGCGCTAATGAAAAGAGACAGCCGTTTTACTGCTTAAATGAATCTCCTTATACACCTAATATACAGACAGTTTGACACTATTTCCTGTCAGAAGGTGAAGCATTGATAACAGATAATCCTTGTCCTTGATTGTTTAAGGGTATGTTCACACAGCACATTTCCTGGCGTAAAATATCCAGACATATTGTAAAAAAAATTATCCTATTTTCTTTATTTACCGTGCAAATTTTCATTTTAATTGCCATATTTTTCTGCTTATTTTACTTTTTTCTTATTTTACATCTATTGCTTTGAATTCTAGGTGTGTTATTTTTTTAAGGGGCATTTTTGGAGGGGCATTTCATTATTTAAAGGGGTACTCCGGTGGAAAACTTTTTTTTTTTTTTTTTTTAATTAACTGGTGCCAGAAAGTTAAACGGATTTGTAAATTGCTTCTATTTAAATATCTCAATCCTTTCAGTACTTATTAGTAGCTGTATGCTACAGAGGAAATTCTTTTCTTTTTTAATTTTGTTTTTGTCTTGTCCACAGTGCTCCCTGCTGACACCTCTGTCCGTGTCAGGAACTGTCCAGAGCAGCATAGGTTTGCTATGGGGATTTTCACCTGCTCCGGACAGCTCCTGATACAGTCATCAGGTGTCACCAGAGAGCACTGTGGACAAGACAAAAAAAAATTTCAAAAAGAAAAGAATTTCCTCTGTAGCATACAGCTGCTAATAAGTACTGGAAGGATTAAGATTTTTTTACAGAAATAATTTACAAATCTGTTTAACTTTCTGGCACCAGTTGATTAAAAAAAAAAAATGTTTTCCACCGGAGTACCCCTTTAACCTGTTAACCCCTTAACCTGTTGGCGACGAAGGGCGTATGCACTTGCGTCCTGGTACTTAAGAACGAAGGGCGTATTCATACGCCCGTGGTAATTTCGGTCCCTGCCGCGCTCCGGGCGGGGACCGGACCTGGGTGACTGCTGATATCAATCAGCAGGCACCCCCTGCAAATGCCCAGTAAATTCACACTTGCGATTTGCGCCGATTCTGGGTCATACGGGTCTATTGTGACCCGGTGACCCGGAATATAACGGGTATCGCGGTTGTCTAAGACACCCACGATCCCCCTGAAGCGATAGAAGTGAGGTGGCAGGGGTGCCACCCCTCCTATCCCTGCTATTGGTGGTCGCGACCACCAATAGCAGATCGGGGGCTTTACTTTCGTTTTCCCCGTCCTGCTCACCCACAATAGGTGGGCCAGAATGGTGAAAACGAAGAGGACCGGGCGCCGACGTCCACTTACCCGTCCGGAGGCAGCGGAGCGACGGTGATCGGCGGGCGGTGACGGAGATCTACAGGCGGCATGCGGCAGAAGAGGACGGCTCCCTGGATGCGACGGAAGCCGGTAAGTTGCCTAGCAACATCTAGAGGGCTACAGTCTGAGACCACTATAGTGGTCTCTAGACTGTAGCCCTCCAGATGTTGCAAAACTACAACTCCCAGCATGCCCAGACAGCTGTTTGCTGTGTGGGCATGCTGGGATTTGTAGTTTTGCAACAGCTGGAGGTCTACAGTTTAGAGACCACTGCACAGTGATCTCTATACTGTCCTCTAGATCTTGCAAAACTACAACTCCTAGCATGCCCACACAGCTGTTTGCTGTCTGGGCATGCTGGGATTTGTAGTTTTGCAACTTCTGGAGGTCCACAGTTTGGAGATCACTGTTCAGTGGTCTCTAAATTGTAGCACTCCAGATGTTGCAAAACTGCAAATCCCAGCATGCCCAAACAGCAAACAGTTGTCTCGGCATGCTGGGAGTTGTAGTTGCGTACCTCCAGCTGTTGCATAACTACATCTCCCAGCATGCCCTTCTGTGATCAGTACATGCTGGGAATTGTAGTTTTGCAACAGCTGGAGGCACACTGGTTGGAAAATACTGAGTTAGGTAACAGAACCTAACTGAAGGTTTTCCAACCCTTGCGCCTCCAGCTGTTGCAAAACTACAACTCTCAGCATGTACTGACAGACTGTGCATGCTGGGAGTTGTAGTTTTGCAACAGCTGGAGGCACACTGGTTGGAAAATACTGAGTTGGGTGACAGAACCTAACTGAAGGTTTAACAACCAGTGTGCCTCCAGCTGTTGCAAAACTACAACTACCAGCATGCACAGTCTGTCAGTACATGCTGGGAGTTGTAGTTTTGAAACAGCTGGAGGTTTGCCCCCCATGTGAACGTACAGGGTACATTCACACAGGCATGTTTACAGTAAATTTCCTGCTTCAAGTATGAGCTGCGGCAAATATTTCACCGCAGCGCAAACTCCTAGCGGGAAACGACTGTAAAACGACTGTAAAAAGTGCGAATGTTCCCTAAAAACACTACACTACACTACACATAATAAAGGGTAAAACACTACATATACACCCCCTTACACTGTCCCCACCAATAAAAATGAAAAACGTATTGTACAGCTGTGTTTCCAAAACGGAGCCTCCAGCTGTTGCAAAACATCAACTCCCAGCATTTCCGGACAACCACTGACTGTCCAGGCATGCTGGGAGTTTAGCAACAGCTGGAGGCACCCTGTTTGGGAATCACTCGTGTAAAATACCCCTATGTCCACCCCTATGCAATTCCTAATTTAATAGTCCTCAAATGCGCATGGCGCTCTTTCACTTCAGAGCCCTGTCGTATTTTAAGGAAACAGTTTAGGGCCACATATGGGGTATTGCACTACACATTTTGTAGGGCTTTTTCTCCTTTTAACCCTTATGAAAAGGAATAGTTGGAGGCTACACAGGCCTGTGTCTGTTAGTGTAAAAAAAAAAAATTCACTAACATGCTGGTGTTACCCCATACTTTTTATTTTCACAAGCGGTAAAAGGAAAAAAAGACCACCAAAATTTGTAACGCAATTTCTCCTGAGTACGGAAATACCCCATATGTGGAGGTAAAATGCTCTGCGGACGCACAACAAGGCTCAGGAGTGAGAGCGGCCTATGTACATTTGGCGTTCTTCCTCTTCTGAGCATTGTATTGTGCCAGCAGAGCACTTGACGTCCAAACATGGGGTATTTCCATACTCTGAAGAAATGGGGTTACAAATTTTGGGGGTCATTTTCTCATATTATCCCTTGTAAAAATGAAAAAATTGGGGGGAAAACCAGCATTTTAGTGAAAAAATAGTTTTTTTAAATTTACACATCCAACTTTAACAAAAAGTCGTCAAACACCTGTGAGGGGTTAAGGCTCATACCCCTTGTTCCGTTCCTTGTGGGGTGTAGTTTCCAAAATAGCATGCCATGTGGTTTTTATTTTGCTGTTCTGGCACCATAGGGGCTTCCTAAATGTGACATGCCCCCCAAAAACCATTTCAGCAAAATTTGCTTTCCAAAAGCCAAATGTGACTCCTTCTCTTCTGAGCATTGTAGTGCGCCAGCAGAGCACTTGACGTCCACACATGGGGTATTTCCATATTCCATACAAGAGATGGGGTTACAAATTTTGGGGGGCATTTTAACTAGCATTTTAGTGAAAAAAAATAAATCATTTAAACATCCAACTTTAACGAAAAGTCGTCAAACACCTGCGGGGTGTTAAGGTTCACTGTACCCCTTGTTACGTTCCTTGGAGGGTTTAGTTTCCAAAATAGTATGCCATGTGGGTTTATTTTTGCTGTCCTGGCACCATAGGGGATTCCTAAATGTGACATGCCCCCCAAAAACTATTTCAGAAAAACTCACTCTCAAAATCCCACTGCCGCTCCTTCCCTTCTGAGCCCTCTACTGCGCCCGCCGAACACTTGACATACACATATAAGGTATTTAGTTACTCGAGAGAAATTGGGTTACACATTTTAGGAAGATTTCTCTCCTTTTACCCCTTGTAAAAATTCAAAAACTGGGTCTACAAGAACATGCAAGTGTAAAAAATTAAGATTTTGAATTTTCTCCTTAAATTTGCTGCTATTCCTGTGAAACACGTAAAGGGTTAACAAACCTTTTGAATGTCATTTTGAATACTTTGAGGGGTGCAGTTTTTATAATGGGGTCATTTATGGGGTATTTCTAATAAGAAGGCCTTTCAAATGCACTGAAAATTTTGTGAAAAATTTGAAAATTGCTGCTATACTTTGAAGCCCTCTGATGTCTTCCAAAAGTAAAAACATGTCAACTTTATGATGCCAACATAAAGTAGATATATTGCATATGTGAATCAATATATAATTTATTTGGAATATGAATTTTCCTTATAAGCAGAAAGCTTCAAAGTTAATAAATGCAAAATGTTCAATTTTTTCATCAAATTTTGGAATTTTTCACCAAGAAATGATGCAAGTATCGACAAAATTTTACCACTAACATAAAGTAGAATACAAAAGAAGGAGTCCAGTCTACACTACCACCTAAGTCCTGGCCAAGATACACATGCAGCCCCCTTGCTGAGTGCACTGCTACCGCAGCTGTAGAATAGTCCGTGCGAGTGGTGCTCTGTTCCAAGGATGCAGTAACTGGAAGAATCCATGTAAAGAAGAAAGAACGAACGGCTACTCACTCTACTTCACAGTGTCTTTATTCAGGACATCAGGTGCATAAGGCAAACAGGCACATTCACAGCAGGAGCGATGTTTCGCCTTTGCATGCTTCTTCCGGCTCACTGGTATGACGTAGCAGAGGCGCAGCTATAAAGCCGTCAGCTCTGCGCTGTCGCCACGGCAACCAGTACACAAATGCCTGCACATGCACACCAAGGCTCTGCTACATGACAGATACAAAACAAATAGTGGTGGATGAAAAACAATGCAGTGCAAATAACACCAGAACAATGGAGGTAATTGCATATATTACAGGAATACAATCATATAGTTTTTATCATTTAAACCTGGTGGACCCAGAGCGTTGGGTCTCAGGATCCAGGCCGATTCTTTCTGTAGAAGTATCTTGTGGCGATCGCCGCCGTCCCTTGGCACTTGAACAGTCTCCAATCCTGAGAAAACCAACACATCTGGGTTACCAGTGTGAACACTCCTGACGTGCTCTATTAATCGTGGGCAGCCATGACCGGTTCTAATTGAGCGTATGTGCTCCTGTATCCTCATATGTAGGCAGTGGATAGTCTTACCGATGTAGAATAACCTACAAGGACACAGGACCACATAGACTACAAACTTAGTCTTACAAGTAATGAAGTGAGAAATCCTCCAGTCTATACCCCCTAAATTACAGTACTTAAATTCCCTATTCTGCTTACAAATTGCATAGTGATGACATTTAAAGTTGCCTCTCGGGGCCATTTTCTCTAGCCAATTATCTCTGTTCTCCACTAAACGAGTGCAACTTAACTGGTTCCCCAATGTGCACGTCCACCTGTAAGAGAACAACGGCTGTTTTAATGCCACCTCTCTGAGGTCCTCATCAACTTCCAAAATGTGCCACTGGCGACGTATTGCTGACTGGATATTATTATTCATGGAAGAGTGCTGAAACGAAAAGACAAATCCTTCAGTGTTTCCTTTCCTATGTGTCAGGAGCTGAATTTGCTTGTTACTCCTGGCTCTCTCTAGGGCCATATTTACTTCATCCGGGGGGTAACCCCTCTCAATGAGTCGGGCAGTTAATTCCTCTGCCTGTTCATTGAAATTTTTATCATTGTTGTTTAACCGTCTAAGACGAATAAACTGTCCATACGGGACAGCTTTCTTGACGTGAGGGGGGTGGTAGCTATTATAATGAAGCAACGCATCCATTGCGTTTTTTTCTGAAACCAGAAGTAGTTACACTACCATCTTTTATCTCCACCCTCACGTCAAGAAAGTCAAGAGTTTGATCGCCAAACACTGAGGGGAACTTCATATTCATTTTCTGACCTTCATTAAGATAGTCCATGAACTGTTCGAACTGCAATGGGGACCCAGACCATACGATAAAAATATTGTCAATATAGCGGAGGAATGTGATGATATAAATTGCAAATGGATTGTTTGCTGAAAAAATATATTTCTTCTCAAACGCTGCTAAAAATAAATTTGCAAATGAACATGCTACCGGGGTCCCCATTGCAGTTCCATAGTCCTGGTGATACCACGTATCCTGGAATTTAAAGGCATTGTGTGATAGTACAAATTCTGTAGTCTCACTAACAAAATCCACCATTCCCTCTGGCTTACCTGTGTCGTGGAGGAAATCTCACAGCACCCTGACCCCTAAATCCTGGGGGATCCGGGTGTATAAACCCTCCACGTCCACAGATGCCAGATGGTACCTTTCCTGCCAAGAAATGTCAAACAGTGCTCATAAAAAATCCCCAGTATCCTGTAAATATGTGGGCAGATGCTTCAATAGAGGTTGAGTCAGCCAGTCCACGTATTTAGAAAAGCCCTCGGTCACTGAGCCAACCCCCGAGACAATGGGTCTGCCCGGGGGATGGCTCAGTGACTTATGGACCTTGGGGAGGTGATACCAATATGGCCTGCGTGGATGTCTAGGTAATAGCCTGTCTGCTGTTTTGATAGAGATTACTCCCCACTCCACATACTACGCAAAAATGACTGTAGCTATCTCACATATTTGGGGGTAGGATCTGCCGCTAAGACTGCATATACTCGTACATTGTGGAGTTGATGATGGGCCTCTTCAACATATTGCTCCCTTGTCATTCCCCCTTTATCTGCCTTACGAAAAATCTGTTTTTTCTGGGATTTGAGCCATTTCAATGCTTTTTGCTCCCTAAGGGTAAGATTATTGGTTGACTCCGGATAAATAAGAGACCTAACATCATTTGTCACCAAATTAAAAAATATCTCTAATGACCCTCCCGGTGTCAAAGGGGGACAGAAGAAACAATCTCGGAATCAGAATGAAAGGTAAAAGCATCCCAGAGTTATTAATGCTTAAAGGGGTATTCCAGGCCAAAACTTTTTTTATATATATCAACTGGCTCCGGAAAGTTAAACAGATTTGTAAATTATAAGGAAAAAAAGGGGGGGTACCAAATGCCTCTAGACTAATACCATAAAATGGTACATGATGATAAAATTACAGAAAAAATAATAAATGATAAATCGGACTGTGCTTCACTTTAAATGATGTACAAATTTAATATAAAAAAGTAATTAGGACATAAAATAAATAATACAAATCTAATACAAAAATGCCTCCTACCACAGGGCCCTAGTGGGGAGGTGAGATAATTAAATACAAAGCATATATTAAAAATATTTTTGTAAAAATTATAGCATGTGAATTACGTTCTACCGCTATCTCAATATATTGTAAACCGACATAGTATACTTTTGTGCGGTATACTCCGTTCCCATGTGATTTAGAACAGTTCACAAAGTGATATAGTTACCAACTCCTCAGGGTGGTTTTGGCTGGACGTCCGAGAGATAAATATATGAGGACTGTATTCAGCGCTAGCGTGCGCTTACGGTGACGGGCCCGGATGCCACAGGCCAAAAAGGTCACCGGTCACGGAATAATGGCAGGCTCGATGGCAGATGCAATGGAGGCTTTATCCAGCGCTGGCATGCGCTTGCGATGACGGGCCCGGTTGCCGCAGGCCAAGGAGAAGTCACCGATCGCGGAGTAGCTCCGGAGATGTAGATATACTCGGAGATGTATGGATCTTGCTCCGGAAACAGGGAAAGGAAAGCCTCGTGGAGAGGAAAGCCTCGTGGAAGATCTCTCGGCGTCTGGTGGAATGGCGGATGAATTATAGCCAGGTGTACAATCAGCAGGTGATGGAGTTGTATCGGAGATAGATGATGCATCATATATCTCCGATACAACTCCATCACCTGCTGATTGTACACCTGGCTATAATTCATCCGCCATTCCACCAGACGCCGAGAGATCTTCCACGAGGCTTTCCTCTCCACGAGGCTTTCCTTTCCCTGTTTCCGGAGCAAGATCCATACATCTCCGAGTATATCTACATCTCCGGAGCTACTCCGCGATCGGTGACTTCTCCTTGGCCTGCGGCAACCGGGCCCGTCATCGCAAGCGCATGCCAGCGCTGGATAAAGCCTCCATTGCATCTGCCATCGAGCCTGCCATTATTCCGTGACCGGTGACCTTTTTGGCCTGTGGCATCCGGGCCCGTCACCGTAAGCGCACGCTAGCGCTGAATACAGTCCTCATATATTTATCTCTCGGACGTCCAGCCAAAACCACCCTGAGGAGTTGGTAACTATATCACTTTGTGAACTGTTCTAAATCACATGGGAACGGAGTATACCGCACAAAAGTATACTATGTCGGTTTACAATATATTGAGATAGCGGTAGAACGTAATTCACATGCTATAATTTTTACAAAAATATTTTTAATATATGCTTTGTATTTAATTATCTCACCTCCCCACTAGGGCCCTGTGGTAGGAGGCATTTTTGTATTAGATTTGTATTATTTATTTTATGTCCTAATTACTTTTTTATATTAAATTTGTACATCATTTAAAGTGAAGCACAGTCCGATTTATCATTTATTATTTTTTCTGTAATTTTATCATCATGTACCATTTTATGGTATTAGTCTAGAGGCATTTGGTACCCCCCCTTTTTTTCCTTATATATTATTCTGTACTAGTATTTTTTGGTGTAGATACTTTCCATTTAGCCTCGATTAATTTATATTGTGAGCTGCACATACCCCATTTTGTTAGATTTGTAAATTACTTCGATTAAAAAATCTTAATCCCTGCAATAGTTATTAGCTTCTGAAGTTGAGTTGTTTTTTTCTGTCTAACTGCTTTCTGATGACTCACATTTCGGGAGCTGTGCAGTTCCTATGGGGATAATTTCCCATCATGCACAGCCGGGACGTGACATCATCATTGAGCAGTTAGACAGAAAACTTCAGCAGCTAATTACTATTCAAAGGATTAAGATTTTTTAATAGAAGTAATTTACAAATCTGCTTAACTTTCCGGAGCCAGTTCATATATAAAAAAAAGTTTTTTCCTGGAATACCTCTTTAACCCCTTAAGGACCCAGCCATTTTACACCTCAGGACCCGGCCATTTTTTGCAATTCTGACCACTGTCACTGTAAACATTAATAACTCTGGAATGCTTTTAGTTATCATTCTGATTCCGAGATTGTTTTTTCGTGACATATTCTACTTTAACATAGTGTTAAAATTTTGTGGTATCTTGCATCCTTTCTTGGTGAAAAATCCCAAAATTTTATGAAAAATTAGAAAATGTTGCATTTTTCTAACTTTGAAGCTCTCTGCTTGTAAGGAAAATGGATGCTACAAATAATTTTTTTTATATTCACATATACAATATGTCTATTTTATGTTTGCATCATAAAATTTATGTGTTTTTACTTTTGGAAGACACCAGAGGGCTTCAAAGTTCAGCAGCAATTTTCCAATTTTTCACTAAATTTCCAAACTCACAATTTTTCATGGACCAGTTCAGGTTTGAAGTGGATTTGAAGGGTCTTCATATTAGAAATACCCCACAAATTACCCCATTATAAAAACTGCACCCCCCAAAGTATTCAAAACGACATTCAGTCCGCGTTTTAACCCTTTAGGTGTTTCACAGGAATAACAGCAAAGTGAAGGAGAAAATTCACAATCTCCATTTTTTACACCCGCATGTTCTTGTAGACCCAATTTTTGAATTTTTACAAGGGGAAAAAGGAGAAAATGTACATTTATATTTGTAGCCCAATTTCTCTCGAGTAAGCACATACCTCATATGTCTATGTAAAGTGTTCGGCGGGCGCAGTAGAGGGCTCAAAAGCGAAGGAGCGACAAGGGGATTTTGGAGAGTACGTTTTTTTTAAATGTTTTTTGGGGGGCATGTTGCATTTAGGAAGCCCCTATGGTGCCAGAACAGCAAAAATCCCCCAAATGGCATACCATTTTGGAAACTAGACCCCTTGAGGTACATAACAAGGAATAAAGTGAGCCTTAATACCCCACAGGAGTTTCACGACTTTTGCATATGTAAAAAAATAAAAATAAAATTTCACTAAAATGTGTGTTTCCCCCCAAATTTCACATTTTTGCAAGGGTTAATAGCAGAAAATACCCCCAAAACATTGTAACCCCATATCTTCTGAGTATGAAGGTACCCCATAAGTTGACCTGAGGTGTACTATGGGTGAACTACAATGCTCAGAAGAGAAGGAGTCATATTTGGCTTTTTGAGAGCAAATTTTGCTCGGGGGCATGTCGCATTTAGGAAGCCCCTATGGTGCCAGGAGAGCAAAAAAAAACACATGGCATACCATTTTGGAAACTAGACCCCTTGTGCCCTTGTGGAACGTAACAAGAAATAAAGTGAGCCTTAATACCCCACAGGGGTTTCACGACTTTTGCATACGTAAAAAAAAAATCACTAAAAGGTGTGTTTCCCCCCCAAATTTCACATTTTTGCAAGGGTTAATAGCAGAAAATACCCCCCAAAATTTGTAACCTCATCTCTTCTGAGTATGGAAATACCCCATGTGTGGACGTCAAGTGCTCTGCTGGCGCACTACAATGCTCAGAAGAGAAGGAGTCATATTTGGCTTTTTGAGAGCAAATTTTGCTCGGGGGGCATGTCGCATTTAGGAAGCCCATATGGTGCCAGGACAGCAAAATAACCCCCACATGGCATACCATTTTGGAAACTAGACCCCTTGAGGAACGTAGCAAGGGGTACAGTGAGCATTTACCCCCCACTGGTGTCTGTCATATCTTTGGAACAGTGGGCTGTACAACATTTTTTATTTGCACAGCCCACTCTTCACTCTTCCAAAGATCTGTCAGACACCTGTGGGGTGTAAATTCTCACTGCACCCCTCATTAAATTCCGTGAGGGGTGTAGTTTCCGAAATGGGGTCACATGTGTTTTTTTTTTACGTTTGTCAAAACCGCTGTAACAATCAGCCACCCCTGTGCAAATCACCTCAAATGTACATGGCGCACTCTCCCTTCTGGGCCTTGTTGTGCGCTCCCAGAGCACTTTGCGCCCACATATGTGGTATCTCCGTACTCTGGAGAAATTGCGTTACAAATTTTGGGGGGCTTTTTTCCCCTTTATCTCTTGTCAAAATGAAAAGTATGGGGCAACACCAGCATGTTAGTGTAAAAAGTTTATTTTTTTACACTAACATGCTGGTGTAGACCCCAACTTCACCTTTTCATAAGGGGTGAAAGGAGAAAAAGACCCCCAAGATTTGTTAGTCAATTTCTCCCGAGTACGGCGATACCCCATATGTGACCCTAAACTGTTGCCTTGAAATACGACAGGGCTCCGAAGTGAGAGCGCCATGTGCATTTGAGGCCTGAATTAGGGATTTGCATAGGGGTGGACATAGGGGTATTCTACGCCAGTGATTCCCAAACAGGGTGCCTCAAGCTGTTGCAAAACTCCCAGCATGCCTGGACAGTCAACGGCTGTCCGGCAATACTGGGAGTTGTTGTTTTGCAACAGCTGGAGGCTCCATTTTGGAAAGAGTGGCGTACCAGGCGTTTTTCATTTTTATTGGGGAGGGGGGCTGTGTAGGGGTATGTGTATATGTAGTGTTTTTTACTTTTTATTTTATTTTGTGTTAGTGTAGTGTAGTGTTTTTAGGGTACAGTCACACGGGCGGGAGATTACAGCGAGTTTGAGCTGCCGCGCAAAATTTGCTGCATTGCAAACTTGCAGCCCGATACTCACTGTAAGCCCACTGCCCATGTGAATGTATCCTGTACATTCACAGGGGGGGGGGACCTCCAGCTGTTGCAAAACTACTACTCCCAGCATGCCTGAGAATGTTTGGGAGTTGTGGTTTTGCAAAAGCTGGAGGCACACGGGTTGGGAAACACTGAGTTAGGAAACAATGTTTCCCAATCAGTGTGCCTCCAGCTGTTGCAAAACCACAACTCCCAAACATTCTCAGGCATGCTGGGAGTAGTAGTTCGGCAACATCTTTAGAGCCAGATGTTGCCGAACTACAACTCCCAGCATGCTTGGAGTTGTAGTTTTGCAACATCTGGAGGACTACAGTTTGCAGACCACTAATACAGTGGTTCACAATCTGTGCCCTTCCAGATGTTGCAAAACTAGAACTCCCAGTATGCCAAAACTGTCCAGGCATGCTGGGAGTTGTAGTTCTGCAACATCTGAAGGGCCAGATGTTACAGCACTACAACTCCCAGCATGCCTGGACAGTAAGGGCATGCTTAGGATGTGTAGTTTTGCAACATCTGGAAGGGCACAGTGGTCCAAAAACTGTGGACCTCCAGATGTTGCAAAACTGTAACTCCCAGCATGCCCAGACGCCAAGGGCTGTCTGGGCATGCTGGGAGTTGTAGTTTACAGGGTCCTGTTACAGCAATGCATGTCGCTTTATGGCGACGTGCATTGCTGTAAAGGGCCCGACCGCGGCTGAAGATCCACTCACCTGTCGCCGCCGCCGCCGCCATCTTCATCGCCGGGATCCGGGTCTTCAGGGACGAGGTAAGTACCGGGGCCGGTCCCCAGCACTCCCCCGTCCCCCGTCGCGTCCTCTGGTCTTCCTCCCGTCCTCTCCGGACTTCAAGGGGCCGGGCAGGACGGGAGGAAGTAACCGCCCCCCCTCCTGCGATTGGTCGGTTAACTAGCCAACGGATCGCAGGGAATAGGAGGAGGTGGCAGGCTTGCCACCTCGCTCCTATTCTTTAGCATGGTCCTGGCTGTCTTGGATTATTAAATTATTTTCTTTTTTTTTTTTTTTATGGGAAAAGGGTGTGTGTGGTGGTGGGTGTGTTAAATGCAGTGTTGTGAATTTTTTTTTTCAAATTCAAAAAAGGTTATGTTGAAAGTAGTAAAAGAGGCATTACAAGCAATAGGTGAGCAACAAAATAAACAAACTTGGAAAAGAGAAAGGAGTCCGGTGGCCAGGGTGGGCCCAATGGACAGCAGCTCAACAATGCATAAACATATGACATGTCATATATCAAAAAGGAACAGCAAGTAGTAAGTTCCACAATAAGTAGTGTAACAAGTAGTCAATCAGGAGCAACATATAACGCCCTAGGCACAAGGGACAGGGTTACCCAAATAGATCGGGTACGAGTCCTAATGAGGAATCTGAAATCAGCAATAGGTGCTCCAGTGGAAGTACCAAAAAGAAAGAGAGTGAACAGGTACAAACGGTGTTGTGTAGGAAACAATAAGAGACATCAGGAAGGGGGAGAGGGTCATGGAAGGAGGAAAAGGTAGAGGAGTCAGGTACTGAGCAGTAAAAAAGGGGCATACAGACAAGCTTGACAAGAAAAGGAGAGGGACAGAAAAGGAAAGAAAAGAAAAGAAAAAGAGAAAAAAAAAGGGGGGGGGAACGGGGGGGGGGGGGGGGGGGCAGGGAAAGGAGCCAGGAACCAATGGGGGCCACAGCACAGCTCGGATGCAGGAGGAATGATTGATACGGAAACTCAATGAGAGGGAGATCACAGGGATCTGCATCTCTGGGAAGAACAAAACTGTACCCACGGGAGCCAAGTGGTCTCAACACGCACAGCGTCATCAGGATGAACATCAATTCCTCCATCTGACGTGAGTTGGCGACTTCTGCCAACCATTCGTCCAATGTAGGGGGTCAATAGACCGCCACTTTCGAGGTATCACCGCTTTCGCGGCCTGAAGGAGGTGCCTCGCCAGTGACTTCTTGTACTTAGCCTGCGCCATGGGAAACATAAAGAGTAGGGCTGCTGCAGGAGTGGGGGGGACACAAATCCCAGTGACCTCTTGAACAACCCGGAGGACCGATTGCCAGAATGAGGTGAGTTTGGAGCAGCTCCACCAGATATGCGTCATAGTACCCTCCGCCACACCGCATCTCCAACAAACGCTGGGGACCGAGGGATACCAGCGGTGAAGCATCGCTGGGAAACGGTACCAGCGAGTGAGAATTTTGTAGCAAGTCTCCTGGGCTTTGGTGGCCACCACCGCTTTATGGGTCAAAAAGAAGCATTTGGCCCAGGCTTCAGGAGAGAACGTCATTCCCAGTTCAGCCTAGTGTTTGTGAATTTTATAGTGCAGTGTTTTCCAAACAATGTATCTCCAGCTGTTGCAAAACTACAACTCCCAGCATGCCCAGAAAGCTGTTGGCCCTCCGGGCATGCCGGAAGTTTTAGTTTTGTAACAGCTGGAGGTACCCTGTTTGGTGTGTGTGTGTGTGTATACTATAGGTTACCTTCTCATGATAAATACATTCCCCTATACAGTTACAGTGGTCCCTCAAAATACGATGGTAATTCGTTACAAATGAACCATCGTTAGTTGAAACCATCGTATGTTGAGGGATCCGTGCAATGAAAAGTATAGAAACTTATACTCACCTGTCCCCGCCGCTCCGGACCGTGACTGCTACCTGGGATTGTCGCTCTTCATCGCCGTCATCACGTCCCTGCGCACGCTGCTCCTATTGGATGACGGGACGGCGTGCGCTGCGACGTGATGACGACGAAGGAGAGCGATGGTGATGCAGTCTGCGCTGCCGGATAGCCGTTTATGCGATGGCCCCGACATACAAAAGCATCGCATGTTGATGCTGCCTTCAACATACGATGGCCTCTGAGAAGCCATCGGTTGTTGAAATTATCCTATGTCAGGGCCATCGTAGGTCGAGGGGTCACTGTACTTCTTATGCCTCCACAGCACAGCAGTCAGGCTCCTCCCACCCATGTGACCGATCACATGGTAATGACATCATCCAAGGTCCTCTGCCATCCCATACACAGCCCGATGTTCAGCAGTCAATTGCTCCACTGTGCTGGTGCTGTTGCTGCTGTCTGTAAGAGCCTCATATAGGGAGGAGAGGATGTGGCAGTAAGTATTGGGTCACAGCTGCCAGTGGAAGCAGGAGACTGCTGTTTTAACAGCGGTCTTTTGCTTCTGTGTTGGGGCTGCTGCAGGGGTGTGCAGTGGTGGGGGGGCGGGCGTGCCTCCTAGTGGTCCTGCTTATAGGGTACACTGCAATACTATTGTTTTGCTGTGTACTGTTTTGTGGGTGCTCTGTTAGTACTAGCAGATCTAATTTGGCAGCCTTGGAGGTCTCCTGATAGCCCCGGACTTCCATGACAACAAATCAGCCCCAGCTACTGTGTTGCAGTGTGCCGGCTGGATTGTCATCTTTTATTTAATTCCCTAAATGATTAGCTCACTATTGACCACAGCTTCTAGGAGGTTAAATGACTGGCATCAAACTGATCTCTGTTACTGGCCACAGGTAGCAGCTGGCACCCGCCTGATATGGACCGGGCCTTGCTCCTGAGCTTGCTCCAAACTCCTCACCCGACATATTGAGTACATGTAGATCATACATGAAGAATGGGTCAAAGGGGTTATCTCATCAGGACCCTTCCTGTTCTATGTCCTATTAGACTCCTTTAAAAGCCAGAGCTGATTGGAAACTAAAACGCAGGTACTGTATTATGTGAATGGACGTTCTTCTGAAGGATCAGATCATTTGTCAAGATCATTGACAAATTTCTCTGCTGGGTGTTGTAGTTTTGCAACATCTGGAGGTCTGCAAGTTGTAGACCACTGTCCTATAGTTTACATTGCACGGATCTCTCAACATACAATGGTTTAAAAAAACGATGATCCATTTGGAACGGATTACCATCGTATGTTGAGGGACCACTGTATAGAATAAATCTAAGTTAAATCAGTTAGAAAAATAATGAGGATGTGTCACAAAGGTGTGAAATCCTACATCTGCCATCTAAACATACAGCTTTACTTTAACTCATCTCTTTCTAGTAGATTTTCAT
Organism: Hyla sarda; assembly: GCF_029499605.1. Lineage (NCBI taxonomy): Eukaryota > Metazoa > Chordata > Amphibia > Anura > Hylidae > Hyla > Hyla sarda. The sequence continues at coordinate 82,012,703 of NC_079194.1, read as the reverse complement.
GTCGTGTTCTATTCTATTTGAACATCCCTTTGCAATTATTGAACAGCCTTGAACCACATTAGTATTTCTCGTCCAACATTACAGTTTTGTCTTCCACAGCAAGTAACAAAGAGTCCGTACATCAAAGGAGAAGCACAGGGGACAATGGTATATTTGTTTTTATAAGTCTATTAGCCTCTTTTATATGATGTTCTCACCTCTAAACCAGTGCCAGCTTTGCTCATTTCGGTGTCTATATAACCTGCTGTTCAAAGGTCTCTCCTCATCTGCTTATGTCTTTACAAATAGTTTCTCTGTTCATCCGTCAACCATGAATCCTTAGTCAGTCTGTGCAAAGAGTGAAATGTGTGTATTTCTTGACAAAATAAACGTATAGATCTTGAAAGTTTTCAAAAAGGATAAGTGAAGGTTTAATTGTAACATCCTTGACACGCTCAGACATTGTGAGATGCGGTATGTATACTGGACAGAGTTCAACTCAATTTCCTTAAGATCTCTCAGAAAACGATCATCAGTCTTAACAGGTTGAATAACTCAATTTAGTTGTGTAATTTCCCAGTCCGGAGCGATTAGTCTCCAGCGATATGAATGGGCCACATTTCATTTGTCATTAACCTATCATAGTCCGCAATCAAGATTTAGTTACTTGTGGTCTAATCAGCCAGGAACACCGGCAATGACTGACAATATTATTTTAGTAATGTATTTGGTACCTTGCCAGCTTTCGCACAAGTCGCTATAATATAAATAAACTCAATTGACTCGGGGAGAATTATGATAACAATGAACTTCATCATCCGATCTAATATCAAAGGGAGTCAGCGAACTGTATGCAGTGGTAAGGCAATAAAACAATGGGAGGTAGTTCACCACAAAAAGATTTATATGTGATTTATTAAAGGGCCTGTCAGTTTTAGAAAACCCATTTTCAAATACTCTACCAGGGCGTTCTGAGCTAATAGAAGAGGGTCTTTTATTTTATTTTATTTATTTATATAGCGCCTACAGATTCCGCAGCTTTTACAATTATGGGGTACAAACAAAGACAAGTATCAGACATAAAATTACACAATAACTATTCAAACAAGAGGTGTGGGGATATATTGAGGATATGTTGAGGCCAATTAGAGAATGTTATAGGCCTGTCTGAAGAAATGTGTTTTTAGGCCACGTTTGAAACTATGGATGTTGTTGTTGAGTCTGAGGGATTGAGGGATAGCATTCCAGAGAACCGGTGCAGCACAAGTGAAGTCTTGGAGACGGGAGTGAGAAGTTCGGATTATAGAAGATGTTAGTGTGAGATCATTAGCAGATCGGAGAGAACGTGTAGGATGGTAGACAGAGATGTGAGAGGAGATGTAGGGAGGTGCAGCATTGTGGAGAGCTTTGTGTGTGAGACTGAGGATTTTGTACTGTATTCTGGACTGAATTGGTAACCAGTGTAGTGACTGGCACAGGGAGGAGGCGTCGGTGTAGCGGCTGGAAAGGAAGATGAGTCTGGCTGTGGCATTAAGAATGGACTGGAGAGGAGAGAGTTTGGAGAAAGGAAGGCCTATTAGTAAAGAGTTACAGTAGTCAAGGTGGAAGTGAATCAAAGCAATAATGAGAGTTTTAGCAGTTTCAGTAGTGAGAAACGGACGGATTCTTGAAATGTTTTTGAGATGCAGGTGACAAGAACGTGAAAGAGACTGAATATGGGGAGTGAAAGACGGATCAGAGTCAAGTATAACTCCAAGACAGCGAGCCTGCTGCCCGGGAGTTATGGTAGTACCACATACCGAGATGGAAATGTCAGGGTTAGGTACAGTATCAGTTGATGGAGAAAAGACAAGAAGTTCTGTTTTAGAAAGATTTAGTTTCAGATATAAAGAGGACATGATCTCTGAGACAGCAGAGAGACAATCACTGGTATTCTGTAGGAGTGCAGGGGTGATGTTGGAGGAAGAGGTATAGAGTTGGGTGTCATCAGCATAGAGGTGGTACTGGAAACCAAATCTACTGATTGTTTTTCCAATGGGGGATGTGTAGAGTGAAAAGAGTAGAGGACCCAGGACCGATCCCTGGGGAACCCTGACAGCAAGGGGAAGAGGAGAAGAAGTAGAGCCAGAAAACGAGACTCTAAAGGAGCGGCCAGAGAGATAGGAGGAAAACCAGGCAAGAGCAGAGTCCTTGAGACCAAATGGAGCGGAGACTACTGAGGAGGAGTTGGTGATCCACAGTGTCAAAAGCGGCAGACAGGTCCAAGAGAATCAGTAAAGAGAAATTGCCATTTGATTTGGCCGTCAGAAGATCGTTAGTGACTTTGGTTAGGGCCGTTTCTGTGGAGTGATGGGAGCGGAAACCAGACTGTAAGGGGTCAAGGAGAGAGTTCTCGGAGAGATAGCGGATAAGGCGGGAGTAGACCAAGCGTTCCAGGAGTTTGGAGATAGAGGGGAGATTTGAGACGGGTCGATAGTTGGCTGCACAGGACGGGTCCAGATATGGTTTTTTCAATAGTGGGGTTATGATAGAGTCTTTGAAGGAGGAGGGAAAGATCCCAGAAGAGAGGGAGAGGTTAAAGATTTTAGTTAGGTGACAGCTGATAGCAGGAGAGAGAGACTGGATGAGGTGTGAAGGCATGGGGTCACTAGAGCAGGTAGTGGGGCGGATGGAGGAGAGGAGCCTGGAAACCTCATCCTACGTTACAGGCTCAAAACTGAGAGTGATAAAGAGGAGACGTTGCTGGGAATTGGATCAGAACTTTTAGGGGACTGGGAGAGGATTTCATCACGAATGTCATCGATTTTAGTTTTGAAGTATTTGGCCAGGTCTTCATCACAGAGATCAGTGATTGGGGTCTGTACTTTAGGCCGAAGGAGAGAGTTGAACGTGTCAAAAAGGCGTTTTGGGTTGTTAGACAGAGAGGAGATGAGGGAGGTAAAATATGTTTGTTTGGCGAGGTGAAGAGCGGAGTAATAGGATTTAAGCATGAATTTTTAGTGCAGATAGTCTGAAGAAGTCTTAGTTTTCCTCCACAGACATTCAACACACCTAGAGCATCGCCTGAGAAAGCGGGTTGTTAACGTGTGCCAGGGTTGCTGCCGTCTGTGTCGGGAGGTTCGTCTTTGTGGACTTTGTGTCGGGAGGTTCGTCTTTGTGGTCTTTGTGTACTCTTTGTGGACTTTAGCATTTGCTTATACAGTATACTGCAATACTAATGCTTGTACACTAATAATATTAGTGTACAAGCATTAGTATTGCAGTATACTATGTTCCTACTGAACTACTAGTATACCCAGGGTGTAATAGAAGTCCTATCATGGTGGTCATTAAGGCCTTCAAAAGGATGTCTTCTAATCATCTAGATGCTGTGGTCACTATTGATCACAGCATCTAGGAAGCTAAGTGACATTGACACCCACAAATATAAATGAAGCAGACTCAGCTCCTGAATCTGTTTCATACGTCCCCAGAGAATCTCTACTGTATATGCCCAGCACATTTCATAAAGAAATAGATGCACTCATATTTTTACACACAAACACACATTATTTAAGTACATGTAAGTAATGTCGTGAATACTCCAGTGTTTAATTGGTTGTCAAGTTAGGTGGCGAGATCCACTGACACTGCAGGACCTGATTTAGTTATCTTCATGTGTGGGCCTCAGCATACTAGTGTGCCTAGGGCCACCCCCTCCTCCACTAGTAATGCTACTGCATCCAGGAAAGCATTAGCAAGAGTATGCCAATTCTTGTATTTGAATTGGTTGCCTGCTGACATCTGCTGTCAGAGTACAATCAGTAGTCCACCTTACACATGAAAGGGGTACTGCAGCCAAAATTTACTTATCCTCTATTCACAGGATAGGGGATAAGTAGCTGATCACGGGAGGTGCGACCACTGGGACCTCCCACAATGCCCGGAACGGGACCCGGCTCTGAGTGAGAAGCGTGTGTAGTAGATGGCATGAGTTCCATTGATTTGTATGGGAGATCTGAAGAGTCCCAAGTCCAGCATTCGAGCACCATCGGTGCTCCCATAGAAATTAATGGAGTGCATGCCGTCTACCGTTAGACGACACATGCTCCTCACTGAGAGAGCTGGGGTCCCATTACGGAGATCGTGAGGGGTCCCAGTGGTCGGACTCCACATGATTAGCTAATTAGCCCCTGTCCTGTGGATAGGGGATAAGTGAATTTTGGCTGCAGTAACCCTTTAAAGAGTTCCTGTCACTAAATAAACTTTTCTAAACTAACTCAGGCTATGTTTTCTAACTACACCTATCACCCCTCACACTCTTAGAAAAAAATGTCAGAGCTTTAAAAAGCTCTCTATCATACCTTTCTTCTTGCTCACATAGTGAAATCTCCCAGCAGAAGTGGGTGTTTCCCAGCAGCCTGCTGGGGGACCACTTCTGCCCTCCCATTATTGCAGCACTGTGAGGAATAGAAGGCCTCAGGCTCTGTGCAGCAGCTTTCAGACTGTGCTTCTTTCAGTGAAGCTCTGTTCAGCTTTCAGTCTGTGCAGCTGCTTTCAGTGAGGCTCTTTGCAGCTGTCAATCAAGCTCAGTGCAGAGAAACACTTCCTGAGTTTGGTCTCCTGCCATTACAAGCAGGAGACCAAAATCTGAGATTTTGACCAGACGAAATGTGTTCTGGCTAGAAGTATACAGCAGAAAAATTTACATAAAACGTTTTATTTTTATTTTTTATTTTTAATGGAAGCCAATGAGAAAAGTTATATATTTGGTATAAGGAATCAAATATTAAAAATCATGTTTAATGACAGTGCCCATTTAAGGATCTGATATCTCGATGTCAACACCCCTTTAGTCTTGGAGAGATAATCTGTTACCAGAAGAGTGTGGCAGTGGCTTACACTTCCTCTTTTCATAGAGAACGCTTGACCCAAGCTGAACATGCATGAGTGTACGCGATCATGTACACTCATGGCTAATGTGTATGGCCTTTGTTAATCCCTAGAGGATCTTGCATGTCTTTATATAACACAGACTGCCCACTGATTTCAATAAGAACTGTGTAAGGCTTTATTTCCCCAGTGGTCGAGCTAAAAGAGAATTTAACTTGTTGCCAGATTCCTCCAGAGTTAAAAGTTAATTGCTGTGGGTGCGGTTAGTGGACTGTTCTACCACAAACAGTTTTTGTAAAGTGAAAATCTTTCGGCCAAAAAATGCGGCCAGATGTTATCTGTAAATCAATGAGAAATCTCAAAATTCTTTTTCCACTTTTCGTTTTTCAGTTTGGTGTTTTTTTTTTATCCTTTTGGCGTTCTTTCACTCTTTTTCAGCTCCTTGGCGGTTTTGCAAAATCGCAGCATGTTGAGCCTATGGCGTTTTTTTCCCCTGAAATCGTGGCATTTTTCTCCCATATAAGTCTATGGGAGTAAAAAAAAAAAAAACGCCAAGAAAAATGCCATGTGGGTTTTTACTTTTTTGGGTATTTTCCGCAGAGAGCTGTGATTGGCCAGATGGTTCCAGCCAATCACAACTCTGTGGGAAATATGAATAGGTGTATATACGTCAGTGCAAGGGACCATAGAAGAGCGGCCGCCGCATCTATACATTATACAGGAGGATCCCAGCGGGCGTCAGGAGTGACATCCACTGTGATCTTTCCTTAACTGCAGGTACTACTGCTCCCAACATGGAGCACACTCTGCTCCATGCTGGGAGCTGTAGTACCTGCATTAATAGACGGATTGCAACAGGTGTCAGAAGTTACACTCGCTGTGATCTGTCTATTAATGCAGGTACTACAGCTCCCAGCATGGAGCAGAGTGTGCTCCATGTTGGGAGTAGTAGTGCCTGCAGTTAAGGACAGATCACAGTGGATGTCACTCCTGACACCCGATGCAATCGTCCTATCTATTGCAGAGATGCAGAGCGGCTTTCTCCTGTGCTCGCATCTCTGCACTATACTCCGGCCGGTGATATGAATAGAACATCACTCATTCATATTTCCGTCTGAGAGAGTTGATTGGCTGCAATCATCCGGCCAATCCCCACTCTGGGCGGAAAATATGAATGAGTGAGTGATGTGAAGTGCAAAGATGCGAGCGCTGTATAGAGCCGCTCCAAATCTCTTCTATATTATGGACGATTGCATTGGATGTCAGAAGTGACACCCGGGGCGATATGTCTATTAGTACAGGTACTACTACTCCCATCATGGAACCTTCTGTTCCATGCTGGGAGTAGAAGTGCTACCTAAAAAAATTAAAAATAGAGAAAAAAGTGAAACACACACACACACTTTATTAAAAATTTATAAAAATTATAAAAAATGTCATAAAAAATAAAAATGTTGTTAAATAATTTTTTTCCCATCGCTACTGCATCCTTTTTATTTATTTTTTTTGGTACCCAACAAATTTTGAAAAAAAAAAAATGGTAAAGGGGCCAAAAATGCAATTTCCACTCAAATGCAAAAATGCCAGTGAAAAAAATGTAGGGAAAAGAAAACAAGTGGAATCCTAGCCTTAAGGTACATTCACATGGGCGGATTTATTTGTGGGTTTCTCGCTGCGAATTTGAAAGGGGGTGGGCTCTTCTCAGCTGTCCGCAGCAGATTTTCCGCTGCATTATTTCCGCTGCGTAAAATCTGCCGCAGACCCTACTTACTTCAATGGGGCTTGCGGCGGATTTTCCGCAGCTGAAACTCCGCAGCGGAAAATCTACTGCGGACAACTGCAAAGAGCCCGCCCCCTTTCAAATACACAGCGGGAAACCTGCAGATAAATCCGCCCGTATGAATGTACCCTTACACTGCAGATTTGTTGCAGATCTTCCTAATAGGGAAGTTAAAATTCTGCAGCAGATTAGGCCACTTAATAGGTTCTATCCTTGTGATCCCATTGGAAAGAATTCTGAGGAGATGAATAATCCTTGCAGTGGGACTTTTTAGGATTAGGCACAGACTTGAACTTGCTTGTAGACAGGACAAGTGACTACGTGGCCTATCTGTTGGAGTTATGCCTGACATTAGCTATATCTCGGCTAACAGAAATCAGTCTCCTCAGGCATGTGTAGTAACAGAAAAGCAGAACTGCTCTTGACAAGGCCAAGGCTTTGACTAGCTAAGGTAATGTTAGGTCCTACCCCATTCCCCAACTGTGCCCATCTCTGCCTTCCCATCCCTTCTCTGTATGTTCGGAAATCTCTGGATAGCTGAGGGGAGGAGCAAATGCAGACCTGCATAGAACGCAATTCTGCACCTCACACCGGCACGGCGAGTCGAATCTTCTGGCGTCCAAAATGTGATGTCCGATGAACGTGAACTGTCACATTCAAATGAATGGGATCAGTTCTAGCATCAGTTTCCATCCGGCACATTTTCTACAGCGCCAAAGGGAAAAGATGCTGGACGCCGGACAAATGTAAAGGAGGCCTAACAGAATAATATACATTTTATGTAGCAATTACACTAGGCATAGACATACAATATTGAAGACATATACTTTGCATTTAGCAAACCTCTGTCTTTACCGTATTTTTCGCCCTATAGGACGCACCCAATTTATAGGTACAAAATAAAAAAAAAATAAAGATTTTTAACCCAATAGTGGTCTTCAACCTGCGGACCTCCAGATGTTGCAAAACTACAACTCCCAGCATGCCCGGACAGCCGTTGGCTGTCCGGGCATGCCGGGAGTTGTAGTTTTGCAACATCTGGAGGTCCGCAGATTGAAGACCACTGCATAGGAGGCAATACTCACGTGTCCCCGCCGCTCCGGACCCGTCACCGCTGCCCTGGATGTTGCTCCATCGATGTTGCCGTGTCCCCGTCGCTTCGGAACGTCTCTGCTGCCGGCCGGGTATCCTCGCTCTCCGTCGCCGTCATCACGTCGTTACGCACGCCTACGCACGAACGCGACGACGTGATGACGAGGAAGGAGAGCGCCGGCCATACAGGGGATCCCTGAACGGAGAAGACACCGAGGAGTCAGGTAAGGTCCCCCCCGGTGTCCTGTAAGCACTAACCCGGCTATTCAGTCGGGCTGTTCGGGACCGCCGCGGTGAAATCTGAACAGCCGGGTTAGTGTCACTTTCCCTTCAGACGCGGCGGTCAGCTTTGATCGCCGCGTCTGAAGGGTTAATACAGGGCATCACCGCGATTGGGGATGTCCTGTATTAGCCGCGGGTCCCGGCCGTTGATGGGGAAGAAAAAGTGCATCTTATACGGCGAAAAATACGGTACCTCCATCTGACTAATCCAAAGTAGCAGCTGGAGATGATGTACTGGACTCTACTTCTCCCTTCAATTAGCTGATCGCTGCGAGTGCTGAGCGTTCACTGATATTGATTGCAAATACTAAGGATAGGTCATCAGTATCGTAGTACCAGAAAACCCTTTTAGATTTAACCACTTCCTGCACACACCTAAATGTTAAAGTTGGCCAGCAACAAGTGAATGGCCGTGTAATAACCAAACATTTGACAAAAGCTGAGTCTCCTATTGCCACTGTATATTTGAAAGTCACTGTAAACACGTACCTCAAAGCTTATGTGTACCTCAGGAAAAGACAAAGGAGAAAATGTTACCTGTGCCAAATTCTTCTGCAATATGGAAAAAATGGACTAAGTGCTGTGTGCAAACTTTATCATGTGATTCATACACTTTTTACTCCTACATCAACACTTTTGAAAAGTGTTGAGTGAAAGGGAAATGCATAAGTGGAGTTGTAAAACATACCACAATTAATTACAGATATATGCCATTTTTAGGGCAAGTTATTGGTATACAGGCACTCCGGCCACAAGAGGTGGTATAAGAAAGACTAGCAAGTCTAATATTATATTAAATTATATATATTCTCCTTTTGACCCCCACATCTAACTCTCCTCAGACTTTTGCATTACTAATGGCAGGACTATTGCAAGGCAATGCTGGCAACATGATGAACTACGAAATAGTCATTGCTATCTGGCATGTGAGAGTTCCAACATCATTGTTTTTTTTCCTTATTCTCCTCCACTACAGAGCAGAATGATGGAAATCTCTCTGATGTGACTAGGGCTGAAGAATAATTACCAAATGTTGAATTATTTCACTATGTGTAGGTAGTAATGTTACTCACCTCTAGTCAGGTAAATTATACTCAAACTATTTCTTTCCCCATCATTGTCCTACTGCTCTACAGTGGTGCCCTCTATATATCTGTTCTTATGTGTACAGTATCATGGTAACCAGTACGGACCAATTACATTCCCTTTGTATTATAAAAGAGACATTGCCAGCCATACCTCAAAAAGTGATTGTTCTGTATACTTTTAATTCAGTTCTAAATTTACTACACCGCTCAAAAAAAAATAAAGGGAACACTAAGATAACACATCCTAGATCTGAATGAATAAACTGATCGTATAAAATACTTTCGTCTTTTCATAGTTGAATGTGCTGACAACAAAATCACACAAAAATTACCAATGGAAATCAAATGTATCTACCCATGGAGGTCTGGATATGGAGTCACACTCAAAATCAAAGTGGAAAACCAAACTACAGGCTAATCCAACGTTGATGTAATGTCCTTAAAACAAGTCAAAATGAGGCTCAGTAGTTTGTGTGGCCTCCACTTATCTGTATGACCTCCCCACAATGCCTGGGCATGCTCCTGATGGTCTCCTGAGGGATGTCCTCCCAGAACTGGACTAAAGCATCCGCCAACTCCTGGAAGTCTGTGGTGCAATGTGGCGTTGGTGGATGGAGTGAGACATGATGTCCCAGATGTGCTCAATTGGATTCAGGTCTGGGGAACGGGCGGGCCAGTCCATAGCATTAATGCCTTCCTCTTGCAGAAACTGCTGACATACTCCAGCCACATGAGGTCAAGGATTGTCTTGCATTAGGAGAAACCCAGGGCCAACCGCACCAGCATATGGTCTCACAAGGGGTCTGAGGATCTCATCTCCTTGTCTAATAGCAATCAGGCTACCTCTGGCAACACATGGAGGGCTGTGTGGACCCCAAAGGAATGCCACCCCACACCATTACTGACCCACCGCCAAACCGGTCATACTTGAGGATGTTGCAGGCAGCAGAACGTTCTCCACGGCGTCTCCAGACTCTGTCACGTCTGTTACATGTGCTCACTGTAAACCTGCTTTCATCTGTGAAGAACACAGGGCGCCAGTGGCGAATTTGCCAATTTTGATGTACTCTGGCAAATGCCAAACGTCCTGCAAGGTGATGGGCTGTAAGCACAACCCCCACCTGTAAACATCAGGCCCTCATACCACCCTCATAAAGTCTGTTTCTGACTATTTGATGGTATCCTGTTGAGAGAGGAAGCGAGATGGATCTACCGACTTAATTGCAGGCACCCTCATGGGTTAAATGAGGGATTTTCATATTACGCGTTCCTAGAATAAATATCAGGATCTATACATAAAACAATTACACCACCCGATAGGGCGTCTCATTCATATCTGCCATCTTGACTACAATAAGTGCATACATAAATGTACATTAACAACAATGTATATTTGGGAGCCTTATTAGATAGTTTCTGACGACACAATACGGACGTCATGGCAAATTAATGGATATCAAGATTGACATGATCCATCTAAGACAGAATCTTTTAGGGGGAGTGAGCGGAGATGACATAATAGGCAAGTTATGGACTATAATACTGAAGGGGACAGTAATACTATTCTACTAAAAGTAATGTGCAATGACCAGTATAGACTATACAACTAATTGGGCTAGAGTTATATGGGAACATCTCCTCCATTGTGAGTAATGTTAAAAGACTATCAATGAAGGAATAAAAATAAATCATTAATATGAAACTGGTGAAATCCAATATAAGATGTATACAACGAGCATCAAAAATCATAGAACAATTGGCAGGCAGGAGTATACCTACAGTTAACAATATTTAATCAGCCTCCCATCAGCTTATCCATATATAAAACTGAGGGATAGAGTTGTCCCCCAAACAGTATAACAACAATAATCATAAACAATAACTATCTGTTCCAGACAGTGCATTAATTATAGTCAATTGTAGCGTCACTACCCCCTCCCTTTTGCATCACTGATTTTTCTGGTAAAAAGTATTCCAATAGAATAATGGCATATGTAAATATCACCTGTGTGCCCCCGTCATAAGATTGGATACAAACCTTACCAAGCTAAAGGATACTTACCTAAGATGGAACCAGCTTAACAATTGAATTGGAGGATACAACTTGACAATATGTCTAAGTCCACTGACATGCGCAGTCAGCAATACACGGTAGAGGATATTTTCTAAGTGTAATGACATGCGCGGGAATCGGCGCCTGCGCATGAGATGCAAAAGACTATAAGACACGTCTAAGTTCACGGACATGCGCGAGATTGGCGCATGTGCCATGGACCTTCCCTTAGGGTTACAACTATACCCAATCACATGCGGGCGCCCTTTAGTGACGTCTAGCATGTTTACTCATATGACCAAAGATCGAGACCATGATAGGACGAACGGCCATCATAACGAAACGCAGAACTATCTGAAGCCGGCCAGTGATTGGATGACATGCCGCGGCCGGCACATTCAACGTCAGACGCGATGATATAAAAGGCAGCATGAGACGCCCGCTGGCCATTAGCCGCCATACTTTCCTGACGAAGCTGGGGAGCCAGTGAAACGTTGGAAGAGAGGGCTAAATTTTGGTGATTTTAATAAGCAGTAGCCACCGGCTCTCAATAGATAGGAGATTGAGCTATCTACGCTCACTCTGTAGCATTCAGGAGCTTATAAAAGACAAGTACAGGAGTCAAGGAATACGGTGGCAACTGTGGTTTTAAAAGTTAGTGGTGGTGTCATTACATCCACTTGCAGAATCACACAATTATGTGCATCACAATCTATATTTTAAATGGAATAATAAAAGGTACATTTTAATTGGGGGTACTTAGTTTAGGGTTACCCTATGGGGGTTCCCCTAAAATTGTTGTGAATAAATTGACCCTACTATCCCCTTTTGGGGTTTTGTTGTTTAGTTACTATTTGAGTGGACACATGCACATTTGTGGCCTTCTGGAGGTCATTTTGCAGGGCTCTGGCAGTGCTCCTCCTGCTCCTCCTTGCACACAGGTGGAGGTAGTGTTCTTGCTGCTGGCTTGTTGCCCTCCTACGGCCTACTTCACGTCTCCTGATGTACTGGCCTGTCTCCTGGTAGCGCTTCCATGTTCTGGACACCACGCTGACAGAAACAGCAAACCGTCTTGCCACAGCTCACATTGATGTGCCATCCTGAATGAGCTGCACTACCTGAGGCATTTGTCTGGGTTGTAGACTCCGTCTCATGCTACCACTAGAGTGAAAGCACAGCCAGCATTCAAAAGTAGAGATGAGCGAAGTTACAGTGATTCGATTTGTCACAAACTTCTCGGCTCAGCAGTTGCTGACTTTAGCCTGCATAAATTTGTTGAGCATTCAGGTGCTCCAGTGGGCTGGAAAGGTGGATACAGTCCTAGGAGACTCTCTCCTAGTGCTGTATCCACCTTTTCCAGCCAACCGGAGCACCTGAATGCTCAACTAATTTATGCAGGCTAAAGCCAGCAACTGCTGAGCCGAGAAGTTCGTGACGAATCGAATCACTATAACTTCGCTCATCTCTATTCAAAAGTTACCAAAACATCAGCCAGGAAACATATGAACTGAGAAGTAGTCTGTGGTCACCACCTGCAGAACCACTCTTTTATTGGGGGTGTCTTGCTAATTGCCTATAATTTCCACCTGTTGTCTGTTCCATTTGCACAACAGCATGTGAAATTGATTGTCAATCAGTGTTGCTTCCTGGACAGTGTGATTTCACAGAAGTGTGGATAAGAGATAAAAGAGACAGGGAGAGGATAGCGCCTCGCGTAATTCAGTGGGATAATCCCGGTCCGCAACCCCAGTGTTAGTGGTACTCACCTGGGGTATGGCTTGATATGTGCATATCTCCCCTCCGTGTGGGGTCAGACGGTCTCTGGCTGCAGCCTGCAGGATCCAGCCGGGTCCTCGATGAGAGATCGGCAGTAGACTTGTGGAATGGTGCAAAGATTGCAAAAAAATGGTCTGCGGTGGCGCTGCCTTGTAGAGAACGGAATGAATCTTCGGTCTTATAATTAAAATCTCATTTATTGTAACATAAACTGAGATGTGGACATGCAAAACGCGTTTCGAGGGTAAGTTCCCCCTTTCTCAATTGCAAAAATTATAGTATAAGGTGCATACAGTGAGGCGCCATTTATATAAGGAAAAAAGGCGCAAAAAACAAAAACTCTTTACTGCCCACAAAGGGGCGTTTTCCATAAAATTCACATTGACTGTTAAAATTGCATACGATCAGTTTTCTACACATATTATACAAAGACATATATAAAAACCAATGCGGGTATAAAAAAAAAAAAAAACATGTGGTTGCGCAACATTATGTTAGTATTGTATATATTTGTAACCTTTTATGAGTGTGCGATGTATTACAGTGTATAAGTCCAGAAAACAGGGTTGGACTTTGGGTTAACCAAGACGAGGCTTGGAGTCGGATGTATACGTCATATCTGGTGCTGGTACGCTGGTTCATTCACAAAACATAGTGACCAATCAACTTAGAGTCGCACATGACGTCATCATTGTTAGTAGCCAATAGAGCACGTTATCGGCTGGGGGAATGTACGTACATTAACTACCGGCACTATTACAGGGGCCTTCCGATGCGGGACGGCAAACTGCAAATGTTGTTCCAACATAAAAAATCGATGCAAAGTGTTCACCTCCAAAACCACTGGTGAAACATTTAAGATTAAAACTTTAATGACCTGTAAAACTGATTATGTCATTTACCTCCTGGAATGTACCTGCGGCACCCAATATGTTGGTAGAACCACACAAATGGTCAGCACAAGACTCAATAACCATCGATTAAACGTGAAAAAAGGTTATCAACAACATAGCGTTTCTCGTCATACTGCACTACGACACGAATGTAAGTTTTCAGATTTCTCTGTAGTACCCATAGAACATATTCCGGCCACCAGCCATCGCCGCTACACGCAGTTGTGTAGGAGGGAGAATTACTGGATATTCAAGCTGAAGACTTTAAACCCACTAGGCTTGAATGATTATATCGAGCACACGATTTAATCTAAGAAAAACCAACCTACCAGTGCTTGAAGAAAACTTTCCTTCCCCCTCAGGTCCCTCGACCAAGTTCCCATCGGGATCCACTCCTATTGGTCGCCGCGGTGGGAGCAGGACAGGGATTGGTCACCGGACCTACGAAACCCACAGCGGGAACCATCACAAATATCATTATGCACTCTCCCATTGAAAAGCTACACAGATACCGGCCTGTCACTGATAGGCCAATTGTCCGAACCAATGGCGCACACCCGAAATTGGCTATGTATACATACGAGCACCATACTGAAAAATACCAAATAATCCGGCACAAAAATTTGATTGGCTTAACAGCCCCTTTCTGACCATTTTTGAAGTTTGAATTTTGCACCATCCATTTACAGAATACAAGTGATTCTGATTGGCCACCTCGCTCTGCACTTCATAGTGATTGGTCGGCGTATTTATCATACAAGAAGCGACCTTTACGACGTACATTCCCCCAGTCGATAACGTGCTCTATTGGCTACTAACAATGATGACGTCATGTGCGGCTCTAAGTTGATTGGTCACTATGTTTTGTGAATGAACCAGCGTACCAGCACCAGATATGACGTATACATCCGACTCCAAGCCTCGTCTTGGTTAACCCAAAGTCCAACCCTGTTTTCTGGACTTATACACTGTAATACATCGCACGCTCATAAAAGATTACAAATATATACAATACTAACATAATTTTGCGCAACCACGTTTTTTTTTTTTTATACCCGCATTGGTTTTTATATATGTCTTTGTATAATATGTGTAGAAAACTGATCGTATGCAATTTTAACAGTCAATGTGAATTTTATTGAAAACGCCCCTTTGTGGGCAGTACAGAGTTTTTGTTTTTTGCGCCTTTTTTCCTTATATAAATGGCGCCTCACTGTATGCACCTTATACTATAATTTTTGCAATTGAGAAAGGGGGAACTTACCCTCGAAACACGTTTTGCATGTCCACATCTCAGTTTATGTTACAATAAATGAGATTTTAATTATAAGACCGAAGCTTCATTCCGTTCTCTACAAGGCAGCGCCACCGCAGACCATTTCTTTTGCAATCTTTGCACCATTCCACAAGTTCACAGAAGTGTGATTGACTTGGAGTTACATTGTGTTTTTTAAGTGTTCCCTTTATTTCTTTGAGCAGTGTACATCTAGACTTTTGTTCCTTTGCCCTTTAGATTTTCCCCTTCATATTGTACTGTTATGCACTTAACCCCTTAACGACGCAGGACATAAATGCATGTCCTGGTGTGTGGTACATTTACGTCCTGTACATGACCGCGAACATCGGAGCGATGCTCGGCTCATGCGCGGCAGGTCCCGGCTACAGATAGCAGCCAGGGACTCGCCGGTAATTGCTGATGTCTGCCATTAACCCCTCAGATGCCATGATCAGTACAGATCACGGCATCTGCGGCAGTGCGGTCACTAAAATGGGTGATCGGATTGCCAACAGCTCTGGCGCGGGGATCCGATCATCCATAATGGTGGACTGAGGTCCCCTCACCTGCCTTCGTCCATCTCCCGGCATCTTCTGTTCTGTTCTCAGATCGAGCAGACCAGAGCAGTAGATAGCCAATAATACTGATCAGTGCTATGCCCTATGCATAGCACTGAACAGTGTTAGCAATCAAATGATTGTTATAAATAGTCTCCTATGGAGACTATTAAAGTGTAAAAAAAAAAAAATAAGTAAAAAATATGAAAAATCCCCTCCCTGAATAAAAATGTAAATTGTTCCTTTTTCCCGCTTATACGGAAATATAAAAAAAGTTATAGGTCAGAAAAATAGAGGGATTTTAAGCATACTAATTTGGTTAAAAAGTTTGCGATTTTTTCAAAGTGGTACAATAATAGAAAAGTATGTAATCATGTGTATCATTTTAATCGTATTGACCCACAGAATAAAGAAAACATGTCTATTCTACCATAAAGTGTACAGTGTGAATACAAAACCTTCCAAAATTTGCAAAATTGCTGTTTTCTTATCAATTTCCCCACACAAATAGTATTCTTTGGTTGCGCTATATATTTTATGGTAAAATGTGTGATGTCATTACAAAGGACAACTGGTCACGCAAAAAATAAGCCCCCATACTAGTCTGTGGATGAAAATTTAAAAGAGTTATGATTTTTAGAAGGTGAGGAGGAAAAAACGAGAACTTAAAAATAAAATTGTCCTTAACCCCTTAAGGACCTGGGGTTTTTCCATTTTTGCACTTTCGTTTTTTCCTCCTTGCCTTTAAAAAATCATAACTCTTTCAATTTTGCACCTAAAAATCCATATCCTGGCTTATTTTTTGCGCCACCAATTCTACTTTGTAATGACATCAGTCATTTTACCCAAAAAATCTACAGCAAAACGAAAAAAAAATCATTGTGCGACAAAATTGAAGAAAAACTAAATGTTGTTACTTTCGGGGGCTTTCATTTCTACACAGTACATTTTTCTGTAAAAATGACACCTTATCTTTATTCTGTAGGTCCATACGATTAAAATGATACCCTATGTAGGTTTGATTTTGTCGTACTTCTGAAAAAAATCATAACTACATGCAGGAACACTTATACGTTTAAAATTGTCATCTTCTGACCCCTATGACTTTTTAATTTTTCCTCGTATGGGCCAGTATGAGGGCTCAAGTTTTTAGCGGTACATTTTTGTATTGATCGGACTTATTGACCAAAAATAAGCTATTTTTGACTTTGGAATTTTTTTGCACGTACGCCATTGACCGTGCAGTTAAATTAATGATATATTTTTATAATTCAGACATTTCCGCACACGGCGATACCACATATGTTTAATTTTATTTTTATATACGCAGTTTGTTTTTTTTAAATGGGAAAAGGGGGGTTATTTAAACTTTTATTAGGGAAGGGGTTAAGTGATCTTTATTAACTTTTTTTCCCATACGGGGCTATAACACTGCACAAACTGATCTTTTACATTGATCAATGGTTTCTCATAGGAAACCATTGATTAATGATTCTGCCGCTTAACTGCTCATGCCTGGATCTCATCACTGAGCAGTCATTCAGCGATCGGACACCAGGAAGCAGGTTAGGGGACCCTCCTCGTGTCCTTTAGCTGTTCGGGATGCCGCGATTTCACCGCGGTGATCCCGAACAGCCCCCTGAGCTAACCAGCATTAGTTTAGTTTCAGAGATTTAGTTTAGATGCGGAGATCAACTTTGAATGTCGTGCTAAAGGGTTAATAGCGCACGGCACTGTGATTAGTGCTGGGTCCCGGCCGTTGTTAGAGGCTGGATCTCGTGGCCCTGTGTTATAGAACGGGAGCGGTCTCATGACCTACCGGTACGTCATGGGTCCTTAAGAGGTTAAAGGGGTATTCCACTGGAAAAAAAATTCTTAAATCAACTAATGCCAGAAAGTTAAACTGATTTGGAAATTACTTATATTTAAAAATCTTAATCCTTCCAGTACTTATCAGCTGCTGTATGCTCCAGGGGAAATTCTTTTCCTTTTAAATTTTCTTTCTGTCTGACCACAGTGCTCTCTGCTGACACCTCTGTCCATTTTAGGAACTGTCCAGAGCAGGAGAGGATTGCTATGGTGATTTGCTCCTACTCTGGACAGTTCCTGATAAGGACAGAGGTGGCAGCAGAGAGCACTGTGGTCAGAAAGAAAAGAAATTCAAAAAGAAAATAACTTCCTCTGTAGTATACAGCAGCTGATAAGTACTGGGAGGATTTCTGTCTGACCTCAGTGCTCTCTGTTGACACCTCTGTCCATTTTAGGAACTGTCCCGAGCAAGAGAGGATTGATGTGATGATTTGCTTCTACTCTAGACAGTTCCTGATATGGACAGAGGTGGCAGCAGAGATCACTGTGGTCAGAAAGAAAATAAAAAAATATATATATAACTTCCTCTGTAGTATACAGCAGCTGATAAGTACTGGGAGGATCTGTTTAACTTTCTGGCACCAGTTGATTAAAAAAAATGTTTTCCAGTGGAGTACCCCTTTAACGTAGCTGTGCCATGTGATCCCTAGTCTGATAACCAGTCCAGAACATGTTTTCCAGCACATCATGCTCCTCCCTACTTTTTTATTTTTATTTTATCTGTCCTATGCATAGTTTTCTGCGGAAGATAAATTTCTACCCTAAGAGACCAGGAGAGCAGTGATATATTAGGTAAGTCCTTTGTGGATAGGGGATAACTTTTTTTTGGCTGGATAACCCCTTTAACTAGAGTTATGCAACCCACATTGACATGTGTTAGTTCACTGGTTTTTTACATGCCTGGTCTGATCCTTTGTTTTTGTTTTTTTAACACATCCACTCCCTTCTCTGAAACCCTAGTAATCTGAAAAAATAATGTAAAGACTGTAACACTGCTGGTTGGCAACCACCAGCGTACCATATGTCCTGGTTCTTAACAATGTCGGGCTTTCTCCATGCCACCATGTTCCTGTTGTATTTCATGGTATGTCATGTATTTTGCTGTTCTGTCCACTAGGGGCCATGCGAGCACTAGCTATGTGATATATAGAGCTGGTTTGTCACAAAACCTGAGCCTTGGACAGTGACCACTGTCACGAGCACAGTGTATGACATATACGACAAAAACACACAATCGAGATTATTGTGGAAATTGTGGCTAAATCCCTCCTTTGCAATAATAGTTTATGATATACTGTGGTCCCTCAACATAGTTACATAGTTAGTATGGTCGAAAAAAGACATATGTCCACATCCAAGTTCAACCAGGGAATTAAGGGGTAGGGGTGTGGCGCGATATTGGGGAAGGGATGGGATTTTATATTTCTTCATAAGCATTAATGTTATTTTGTTCCAGGAATGTATCTAATCCTGTTTTAAAGCTGTTAATTGTTCCTGCTGTGACCAGTTCCTGAGGTAGACCGTTCCATAAATTCACAGTCCTCACGGTAAAGAAGGCGTGTCGCCCCTTGAGACTAAACTTTTTCTTCTCCAGACGGAGGGAGTGCCCCCTCGTCCTTTGGGGGGGTTTAACCTGGAACAGTTTTTCTTCATATTTTTTGTATGGGCCATTAATATACTTATATACGTTTATCATATCCCCCCTTCAACGTCTCTTCTCAAGACTAAACAATTGTAACTCCTTTAATCGCTCCTCATAGCTAAGATGATCCATGCCCCATATTAGTTTAGTCGCGCGTCTCTGCACCCTTTCCAACTCTGCAGTGTCCCTTTTATGGACAGGTGTCCAAAACTGAACAGCATATTCCAGGTGAGGCCGTACCAATGCTTTATAAAGGGGGAGTATTATGTCCCTGAGTCCATGCCTCTTTTGATACATGACAATATCCTGCCGGCTTTGGAAGCAGCAGCCTGACATTGCATGCTATTCTGTAGTCTGTGATCTACAAGTACACCCAGATCCTCCTCTACCAGTGACTCTGCCAGTTTAATCCCCCCTAAGACATACGATGAATGCAGGTTATTAGTACCCAGATGCATAACTTTACATTTATCCACATTGAACCTCATTTGCCAAGTGGATGCCCAGACACTTAGTCTATCCAAGTCATCTTGTAACTTATGCACATCCTCTATAGACTGTACTGTGCTACAAAGCTTGGTGTCATCTGCAAAGATAGAAACAGAGCTGTTAATACCATCCTCTATATCATTGATAAATAAATTAAACAACAGCGGGCCCAGTACTGAACCTTGGGGTACACCACTAATAACCGGGGACCAATCAGAGTACGAATCATTGACCACCACTCTCTGGGTACGATCCATGAGCCAGTGTTCAATCCAGTTACAAACTAAAATTTCCAAACCCAAAGACCTTAACTTACCTGTCAGATGTCTATGAGGGACAGTATCAAATGCTTTAGCAAAATCCAGAAACACTATATCCACAGCCATTCCTCTGTCAAGGCTTCTACTCACCTCTTCATAAAAGCAAATTAGATTGGTTTGACAACTTCTATCCTTAGTAAACCCATGCTGGCTATCACTTATAATACAATTATCCCCTATGTATTCCTGTATGTAATCCCTTATAAGTCCTTCAAACAATTTACCCACAATGCACGTTAAACTTACCGGTCTATAGTTTCCTGGGGAAGACCTAGAGCCCTTTTTGAAGATTGGCACCACATTCGCCTTGCGCCAGTCCCTTGGCACAATACCAGACACCAGAGAATCTCTAAATATCATGAACAGGGGTACAGATATTACTGAACTTACCTCTCTAAGAACTTTTGGGTGTAGTCCATCTGGCCCTGGAGATTTGCTTACATTTATATCACTTAACTTACCTTGTACCATCTCTACATTAAGCCAGTTCAGTACATTACATGATGTGTTACCAGCACTGACCTGGCCAATGTCAGCTCCTTTTTCCATAGTGTATACAGAACTAAAGAACCCATTCAGTAGCTCCGCTTTCTCTTGATCGCCTGTGACAACCTCCCCATTATCATTATTAAGGGGTCCTACATGCTCTGTCCTTGGTTTTTTTGCATTTATATATCTAAAAAAATATTTAGGATTAGTTTTGCTTTCTTTGGCCACCTGTCTCTCGTTTTGAATTTTTGCTGTTTTTATTAAATTTTTACAGATTTTATTAAGCTCTTTGTACTGTTTAAATGTTATCGCTGACCCATCAGATTTGTATTTTTTGAAGGTTATTTTTTTGTTGTTTATTGCTCTTTTAACATAATTTGTCAGCCATGTAGGATTTAGTTTTAATCGTTTATATTTGTTCCCCTTTGGTATATATTTAGCGATGGTAATCCATTCCAAATGAACCATCGTTTGTTGAAACCATCGTATGTTGAGGGATCCGTGCAATGTAAAGTATAGGAAGTTGTACTCCAGACCCGTCACCGATGCCCTGGTCCACCGCTGGTCACCACTGCCGCTGGTCCATCACTGATGCCGCGTCCCCGCCGCTCCGGAACGTCTCTGATGCCCGGGTACGTCGCCGTCATCACGTCACCACGCACACCGCTCCTATTGGATGATGGTACGGCATGCGCGGCGACGTGGTGACGACGATGGAGAGCGCTGGCGATGGAGGGGATCCCCAAGAGGATGCTCCGGAGCCCCGAGGACAGGTAGGAGACCATCTCTGGAGCACACGGGGCACCATAAATGGCTATCCGGCAGCAGCTGAAGCAGTCTGTGCTGCCGGATGGCCGTTTATGTGATGGCATCATCGTATGTTGATGCTGCCTTCAACATCGTATGTTGATGCTGCCTTCAACATGCGATGGCCTCTGAGAGGCCATCGCATGTTGAAATTATTATATGTCGGGGCCATCGTAGGTCAGGGGGTCACTGTACAGTGTCAAGTGCCCTTCACAATACTGGCAACATCCTCATAGTGTTGTTGTGTCCCCTTACGGAGCCCTCCTAAGAATACCTACTCTTTGTACCCATACTGACATTCATCTCTTCTGTACTGTATGGAAGTTCATACTGCCCCTTGTGGCCCCTTGTATTTACTTTAAAAAAAAAATTGTAGTCTCATTGGCATTACTTTAATGTCATATTGGTGCAATAAAGTTGTTTGAATGACAGTCTGGAGCTGAAGGGACTACTTTAATTATCGGTTATGAGCTCTATGCCTAATTTACCCCAGGAAGCAAAGGTCCTAGGGTAGAATGCTTCCATAATTTGTCTGCATGTTTTTAAGGTATAAGGACATGGCTGTATAGGGCTTTTGATTCTGAATTAATACAAACATTTTAATACACTGCTCAAAAAATATAAAGGGAACTATAAGATAACACATCCTAGATCTGAATGAATGAATTAACCATATGAAATACTTTCAGCTTTACATAGTTGAATGTGCTGACAACAAAATCACACAAAAATTATCAATGGAAATCAAATTTATCAACCCATGGACGTCTGGATATGGAGTCACACTCAAAATCAAAGTTGAAAACCATACTACAGGCTGATCCAACTTTGATGTAATGTCCTTAAAACCAGTAGTGTGTGTGGCCTCCACGTGCCCGTATGACCTCCCTACAACACCTGGGCATGCTCCTGATGAGGTCCTGGACAGTCTGTGGTGCAACGTGGTGTTAGTGGATGGAGCGAGACATGATGACCCAGAGGTGCTCAATCTGATTCAGGTCTGGGGAATAGGCGGGCCAGTCCATAGCATCAATGCTTTCCTCTTGCAGGAACTTCTGACACACTCCAGCCACATGAGGTCTAGCATTGTCTTGCATTAGGAGGAACCCAGGGCCAACCGTACCAGCATATGGTCTCACAAGGAGTTTGAGGATCTCATCTTGGTAGTCAGGCTACCTCTGGCAAGCACATGGAGGGATGTGCGACCCCCCAAAGAAATGCCACCCCACACCATTACTGACTTACCACCAAACCGGTCATGCTGGAGGATGTTGCAGGCAGCAGAACATTCTCCACGGCATCTCTAGACTCTGCCACGTCTCTCACATGTGCTCAGTGTGAACCTGCTTTCATCTGAAGAGCACAAGGTGCCAGTTGGGAATTTGCCAATCTTGGTGTTCTCTGGCAAATGCCAAACGTCCTGCACGGTGTTGGGCTGTAAGCACAACCGCCCCCCCCCCCCTCCCCCCGTGGATGTCAGGCCCTCATACCACTCTCATGGAGTCTGTTTCTGACCATTTGAGTGGACACATGCACATTTGTAGAGATGTGGATAAGATCCAAAAAGAAGGATATCCCAGACGGCGCTTCTCCTCCCAGGAAAGATGACATGCAGCAATCCACAGAAAATATTGGTTTATTGCAAAAAAAAAAAAAAATCTTTTCTGCGGACATTGAAGCTTTGTGTAAATGCCTACATCAGGAGTGCACCTTGTTTTCTGTCTTTTCATTTTATTCACATGCACATTTGTGTCACGATTCGGCTGGCAGGAGGTGGATCCTCTGTGCCAGAGAGGGATTGGCGTGGACCGTGCTAGTGGACCGGTTCTAAGCTGCTACTGGTTTTCACCAGAGCCCGCCGCAAAGCGGGATGGTCTTGCAGCGGCGGTAGCAACCAGGTCGTATCCACTAGCAACGGCTCAACCTCTCTGACTGCTGAAGATAGGCGCGGTACAAGGGAGTAGACAAGAGCAAGGTCGGACGTAGCAGAAGGTCGGGGCAGGCAGCAAGGATCGTAGTCAGGGGCAACGGCAGGAGGTCTGGAACACAGGCTAGGAACACACTGGGAAACGCTTTCACTGGCACGATGGCAACAAGATCCGGCAAGGAAGGGAAGGGGAAGTGAGGTTATATAGGGAAGTGCACAGGTGAATTCACTAATTAGAACCAGGCGCCAATCAGCGGCACACTGGCCCTTTAAATCGCAGAGACCCGGCGCACGCGCGCCCTAGGGAGCGGGGCCGCGCGCGCCGGGACAAGACCGACGGAGAGCGAGTCAGGTACGGGAGCCGGGATGCGCATCGCGAGCGGGCGCCTGCCGCATAGCGAATCGCATCCCGGCTGGGAGAGGTATCGCAGCGCACCCGGTCAGCAGGTCTGACCGGGGCGCTGCAATTGCGAGAATGTTGCGAGCGCTCCGGGGAGGAGCGGGGACCCGGAGCGCTCGGCGTAACAGTACCCCCCCCTTGGGTCTCCCCCTCCTCTTGGAGCCTGAGAACCTGAGGATAAGACTTTTGTCTAGGATGTTGTCCTCAGGTTCCCAGGATCTCTCTTCAGGACCACAGCCCTCCCAATCCACCAGGAAAAAAATTTTTCCTCTGACCGTCTTGGAGGCCAGAATCTCCTTCACGGAGAAGACGTCAGAAGAGCCGGAAACAGGAGTGGGAGAAACAAATTTGGGAGAGAAGCGATTAATGATGAGTGGTTTAAGGAGAGAGACATGGAAGGCATTGGGAATACGGAGAGAAGGAGGAAGAAGGAGTTTGTAAGAGACAGGATTAATCTGGCACAAGACTTTGAAAGGACCAAGATAGCGTGGTCCCAGTTTGTAACTGGGGACACGAAAGCGGACATATTTAGCGGAGAGCCATACCTTGTCTCCGGGCGCAAAAATGGGGGGAGTTCTTCTTTTCTTATCGGCAAACCTTTTCATGCGGGATGAAGCCTGTAAAAGAGAATTTTGGGTCTCTTTCCATATGGTGGAAAGATCACGAGTCACTTCATCCACAGCGGGCAAACCAGAGGGCAAGGGAGTAGGGAGGGGGGGAAGAGGGTGACGGCCGTACACCACGAAAAATGGGGACTTAGCAGAAGATTCTGAGACTCTGAAGTTGTATGAAAATTCGGCCCATGGTAGAAGATCTGCCCAGTCATCCTGGCGGGAGGAAACAAAATGCCGTAAATAGTCACCCAGGACCTGGTTAATTCTTTCTACTTGCCCATTGGATTGGGGATGATAAGAAGAAGAGAAGTTTAATTTAATCTTGAGCTGTTTACAGAGGGCCCTCCAGAATTTAGACACGAATTGGACGCCTCTATCCGAGACGATCTGTGTGGGCAAACCGTGAAGACGAAAAATGTGTACAAAAAATTGTTTTGCCAACTGAGGCGCTGAAGGGAGACCAGGAAGAGGAATAAAATGTGCCATCTTGGAAAATCGATCAACGACCACCCAAACAACAGTGTTGCCACGGGATGGGGGTAAGTCTGTAATAAAGTCCATACCAATCAGAGACCAAGGCTGTTCGGGGACAGGCAGAGGATGAAGGAGACCAGCAGGCTTCTGGCGAGGAGTCTTATCCCGGGCACAGACAGTACAGGCCCGCACAAAATCAACAACATCCGTCTCCAGAGTCGGCCACCAATAGAAACGAGAGATGAGTTGCAAGGACTTTTTGATGCCCGCATGGCCTGCGAGGTGGGAGGAGTGACCCCATTTGAGAATCCTGAGACGTTGGCGTGGAGAAACGAAGGTCTTCCCTGGAGGAGTTTGCCTGATGGAGGCTGGAGAAGTGGAGATCAGACAGTCAGGAGGAATGATGTGTTGCGGAGAGACCTCTACTTCCGAAGCATCCGAGGAACGAGAGAGAGCATCGGCCCTAATGTTCTTGTCGGCAGGGCGAAAATGAATTTCAAAGTTAAAACGGGCAAAGAACAACGACCACCTGGCCTGGCGAGGATTCAGCCGTTGGGCAGACTGGAGATGTAAATGATAACTGGAAATTTTGATCCCTCCAGCAGATGCCTCCATTCCTCAAGTGCCAATTTAATGGCCAGTAGTTCTCGATCCCCGATGGAGTAGTTCCTCTCCGCCGGAGAGAAGGTCCTAGAAAAAAAACCACAAGTAACAGCATGCCCAGAAGAATTTTTTTGTAGAAGGACCGCTCCAGCTCCCACTGAGGAGGCATCAACCTCCAATAGGAAGGGTTTAGATGGGTCAGGTCTGGAGAGCACGGGAGCAGAAGAAAAGGCAGACTTGAGCCGTTTAAATGCGTCTTCCGCTTGGGGAGACCAGGACTTAGGATTGGCATTCTTCTTGGTTGAAGCCACGATAGGAGCCACAATAGTGGAAAAATGTGGAATGAATTGTCTGTAATAATTGGCGAACCCCAAAAAACGTTGGATAGCACGGAGTCCGGAGGGGCGTGGCCAATCTAAGACGGCAGAGAGTTTATCTGGGTCCATTTGTAGTCCCTGGCCAGAGACCAAGTATCCTAGGAAAGGAAGAGATTGACATTCAAACAGACATTTCTCCATTTTGGCATAAAGTTGATTGTCTCGAAGTCTCTGAAGAACCATGCGGACATGCTGGCGATGTTCTTCTAAGTTGGCAGAAAAAATCAGAATATCGTCCAGATACACAACAACACAGGAATATAAGAGATCACGAAAAATTTCATTAACAAAGTCTTGGAAGACGGCAGGGGCGTTGCACAGGCCAAAGGGCATGACCAGATACTCAAAGTGTCCATCTCTGGTGTTAAATGCAGTTTTCCATTCGTCCCCCTCCCTGATGCGGATGAGATTATCTGCACCTCTTAAGTCCAGTTTGGTAAAGATGTGGGCACCTTGAAGGCGATCAAATAGTTCAGAGATAAGAGGTAGGGGGTAGCGGTTCTTTACCGTGATTTTATTAAGTCCGCGGTAATCAATGCAAGGACTTAGGGAGCCATCCTTTTTGGACACAAAGAAAAATCCAGCTCCGGCAGGAGAGGAGGATTTGCGGATAAACCCCTTTTTTAAATTTTCCTGGATGACATAGCAAGAGTCTCTGGGGCGGACAGAGGATAAATTCTGCCCCGGGGTGGAGTAGTGCCCGGGAGGAGGTCAATAGGACAGTCAAAAGGCCTGTGAGGGGGTAAAGTCTCAGCTTGCTTTTTGCAAAATACGTCAGCATAGTCCATATAAGCCTTAGGGAGACCGGTTACAGGGGGAACCACAGGGTCACGGCAGGGAGTACTGGGAACCGGTTTAAGACAGTCCTTGAAACAAGAAGTACCCCAGCTCTTGATCTCTCCTGTGGACCAATCAAGGGTTGGGGAATGGCGTTGAAGCCACTCTAGTCCAAGGAGAATTTCGGAAGTGCAATTGGAGAGGACCAAAAACTCAATTTTTTCGTGATGAGGTCCGATGCACATTAGGAGGGGTTCCGTGCGGTAACGCACGGCACAGTTCAATCTTTCATTGTTAACACAATTGATGTAGAGGGGTCTGGCGAGACTGGTCACTGGGATGTTGAACCTGTTGATGAGAGAGGCCAAAATAAAATTTCCTGCAGATCCGGAATCCAAGAAGGCCTTAGTAGAGAAGGAGAAGGTAGAGGCAGATATCCGCACAGGCACAGTAAGGCGTGGAGAAGCAGAGTTGACATCAAGAACTGTCTCACCTTTGTGCGGAGTCAGCGTACGTCTTTCCAGGCGGGGAGGACGGATAGGACAATCCTTCAGGAAGTGTTCGGTACCGGCACAGTACAGGCAAAGATTCTCCATGCGGCGTCGTGTCCTCTCTTGAGGTGTCAAGCGAGACCGGTCAACTTGCATAGCCTCCACGGCGGGAGGCACAGGAACGGATTGCAGAGGACCAGAGGAGAGAGGAGCCGGGGAGAAAAAATGCCTCGTGCGAACAAAGTCCATATCCTGGCGGAGCTCCTGACGCCTTTCGGAAAAACGCATGTCAATGCGAGTGGCAAGATGAATGAGTTCATGCAGGTTAGCAGGAATTTCTCGTGCGGCCAGAACATCTTTAATGTTGCTGGATAGGCCTTTTTTAAAGGTCGCGCAGAGGGCCTCATTATTCCAGGATAATTCGGAAGCAAGAGTACGGAATTGGATGGCGTACTCGCCAACGGAAGAATTACCCTGGACCAGGTTCAGCAGGGCAGTCTCAGCAGAAGAGGCTCGGGCAGGTTCCTCAAAGACACTTCGAATTTCCGAGAAGAAGGAGTGTACAGAGGCAGTGACAGGGTCATTGCGGTCCCAGAGCGGTGTGGCCCATGACAGAGCTTTCCCAGACAGAAGGCTGACTACGAAAGCCACCTTAGACCTTTCAGTAGGAAACTGGTCCGACATCATCTCCAAGTGCAGGGAACATTGTGAAAGAAAGCCACGGCAAAAGTTAGAGTCCCCATCAAATTTATCCGGCAAGGAAAGTCGTAGGCCGGAAGCGGCCACTCGCTGCGGAGGAGGTGCAGGAGCTGGCGGAGGAGATGATTGCTGAAGCTGTGGTAGTAGCTGCTGTAGCATCACGGTCAGTTGAGACAGCTGGTGGCCTTGTTGCGCTATCTGTTGCGACTGCTGGGCGACCACAGTGGTGAGGTCGGCGACAACTGGCAGTGGAACTTCAGCGGGATCCATGGCCGGATCTACTGTCACGATTCGGCTGGCAGGAGGTGGATCCTCTGTGCCAGAGAGGGAGTGGCGTGGACCGTGCTAGTGGACCGGTTCTAAGCTTCTACTGGTTTTCACCAGAGCCCGCCGCAAAGCGGGATGGTCTTGCAGCGGCGGTAGCAACCAGGTCGTATCCACTAGCAACGGCTCAACCTCTCTGACTGCTGAAGATAGGCGCGGTACAAGGGAGTAGACAAGAGCAAGGTCGGACGTAGCAGAAGGTCGGGGCAGGCAGCAAGGATCGTAGTCAGGGGCAACGGCAGGAGGTCTGGAACACAGGCTAGGAACACACTGGGAAACGCTTTCACTGGCACGATGGCAACAAGATCCGGCAAGGAAGGGAAGGGGAAGTGAGGTTATATAGGGAAGTGCACAGGTGAATTCACTAATTAGAACCAGGCGCCAATCAGCGGCACACTGGCCCTTTAAATCGCAGAGACCCGGCGCGCGCGCGCCCTAGGGAGCGGGGCCGCGCGCGTCGGGACAAGACCGACGGAGAGCGAGTCAGGTACGGGAGCCGGGATGCGCATCGCGAGCGGGCGCCTGCCGCATAGCGAATCGCATCCCGGCTGGGAGAGGTATCGCAGCGCACCCGGTCAGCAGGTCTGACCGGGGCGCTGCAATTGCGAGAATGTTGCGAGCGCTTCGGGGAGGAGCGGGGACCCGGAGCGCTCGGCATAACAATTTGTAGCCTGTTGTAGGTCATTTTGCAGTGCTCCTCCTTGCAAAAATGCAGAGCTAGAGGGTTCTGCTGCTAGGTTGTTGTCCTCCCACGGCCTCCTTCAAGTCTCCTGATGTACTGGCCTATCTCCTGGTAGCGCCTCCATGCTCTGGACACTACGCTGACAGACACAGCAAACTTTCTTGCCACAGCTCGCATTGATGTGCAATCCTGGATGAGCTGCACTACCTGAGCCACATGTGTGGGTTGTAGACTCCGTCTCATGCTACCACTAGAGTGAAAGCACTGCCAGCATTCAAATGTGACCAAAACATCAGCCAGAAAGCATAGGAACTGAGAAGTGGTCTATGGTAACCAACTGCATAACCACTCCTTTGTTGGATGTGTCTTGCTAATTGCCTATAATTACCACCTGTTGTCTGTTCCATTTGCACAACAGAATGTGAAATTGATTGTCAATCAGTGTTGTTTCCTGAGTGGACAGTGTGATTTCACAGAAGTTTGATTGACTTGGAGTTACATTGTGTTGTTACAAGTGTTCCCTTAATTTTTTGAGCAGTGTAGTTAATTGACCCTTCCAATGCTGAGACATCAGAGTTTAAAAATATATGGAAATTAGACTTTGGAGTCCACTGGGCGTTCCCCTCAGCCACTAGGTTCAGCAAAAGTCAGCCCCATCGCCAGTTAGTCAATTCCCTCTGTCAATTATCTCCTGATTGACAGAGTAGTGACTAACTGGTGAATGGGCCATACTTGCTGGGCTCTAGAGGTCAAGGGGAACACCCAGTGGGCGAGCCTAATTTGCATGTATTTTTACTCTGAAATCTCAGGACTGGAAAGATCAATTAACTAATAAGAGGTTAGTACATATTCAGAATCAAAAGCCCTATACAGCCATGGCCTTACTTTATACCCTAAATAAAAAGAAAAAAAAAGAAAACCTCTTTAGAATTGGAGACACACCGAGGTAAAATAAGGTTACATGCACCTGTATGGATTAATACGGTCACATGCATAAGGTTTTTTCTCAATTTATACCTAGGCCAGTCTGTAAGGTGCATAAAGGAGATAAAGGAAATATGGTAGAAACACTAAGAACAACAGTCATACAACAACATAAAATCACAACAAATATATAACATATAACCTTTTAATATTAGAGATCCATGTTCTGGATGTGAGCTCTGACCATCTGGTGTGAGGCGCCTCCGTAATGTATTAATGTATGTTTGGAAGGAAATTAGGGGAAACTACCATTTGTAGCATAAGACTTTCCAGCAACAACATAACATTCATATATAAAATAAACAGTAAAATGAAAGGGGCTTTTCTGTAGCTTAATATTTGTCTGCACAAACCTGCATCCAAAAGCAACAGCAGCTGCTGTGTGCAGACCCATAGTAGTGTGAAAAGTTCTGGCACTGAAAACACATGAAAAATGTGATGCCCGTAGCCTGGCACAACCTGCCACGTACACAGGGCAGAAAGAGCATCAAAAGGAAAAATAAGCGGCCATGCGCAAAAATGTTCAAGGGCAATAACAAGGTGAAGGAAGCAAGAAAATATCCTTCCTCAGCAGTGGCACGGGTTGATCGACCTAAAGATTTCCTGCTGCAAACTTGGTTTGATTCCCAGAATTAACTGAGCAGGCTACATCCACATTAGTCTCACTGTATAATACACCATATGCTGAGGATCCTCATGATATCCCATTCCAAGATGCCAAGCTGGTGAAATCACTGATGTTCAAATCAGTTTCTACTTCCAAGTATCAAGGGTTTAAATTGTAAGATCTTAAAATAACATAACAGACCAAAATGGGCTCCTCACTGCATTCTATTTGCTTTGTTATTGAGAAATCACAAAAATGGGGGTTTCTATGGATTCACCTTTATTATATTCCTTACTCTGACCAGGCAGCCAATTCACATTATAGAGCCAAAGGCAACATGGCATGGGGTTTGTATGTTCTCTCTGTGCTTGCTTTGACTTCATCCGGTTTTCCTCCCACATTCCGGAACACTTTCTTTATAATTGGTCTGAGATGACATGACATGTTCTAAGATGACATCCTGCCAGTGAAGGGGACTATTGTGAGTGATGCAGATCTGTGTACAGCACTGCAGAATATGTTGGTGCTATATCATATAATGAAAACAAAACATAAATAATTCTGGAGTTCTCAAAGTAAGAGCTTGGCCGACCATCAGTTCGCTCAATCCCAGTCAGCATGTCACTGCAGAACAAACAGCCGATCTTTACCCCAAATACATAAAATGTAGACAAATAGAGATATCTCCTCTTCAAAATGATATGAGACATGGTCAGAAAAACTGAAATACTAAGAAAATGTACACTTACTTTATTAGGTACACTTTGCTATATCGGGTTAGACCTCCTTTTGTCTTCCAAACTGCTTTTATTTTCTTGGTATACTTTACAAGGTGCTGGAAACATGGTCCATATAGACATGATGACATCACACAGTTCCCTCATATGGACATGATGATATCACACAGTTCCTCCATATGGACATGATGACATCACATAGTTCCTCCATATGGACATGATGATATCACACAGTTCCTCCATATGGACATGATGATATCACACAGTTCCTCCATATGGACATGATGATATCACACAGTTCCTCCATATGGACATGATGATATCACACAGTTCCTCCATATGGACATGATAACATCACACAGTTCCTCCATATGGACATGATGATATCACACAGTTCCTCCATATGGACATGATGACATCACACAGTTCCTCCATATGGACATGATGACATCACACAGTTCCTCCATATGGACATGATGATATCACACAGTTCCTCCATATGGACATGATGACATCACACAGTTCCTCCATATGGACATGATGACATCACACAGTTCCTCCATATGGACATGATGACATCACACAGTTCCTCCATATGGACATGATGACATCACACAGTTCCTCCATATGGACATGATGACATCACACAGTTCCTCCATATGGACATGATGACATCACACAGTTCCTCCATATGGACATGATGACATCACACAGTTCCCTCATATGGAGATGATGACATCACACAGTTCCTCCATATGGACATGATGACATCACACAGTTCCTCCATATGGACATTATGACATCACACAGTTCCTCCATATGGACATGATGAAATCACACAGTTCCTCCATATGGACATGATGACATCACACAGTTCCTCCATATGGACATGATGACATCACACAGTTCCTCCATATGGACATGATGACATCACACAGTTCCTCAATATGGACATGATGACATCATACAGTTGCTACAGATTTGTCAGCTGCAAATCCATGATGAGAATCTCCTGTTCCACTACATCCCAAAGGTGATATTTTGGATTGAGATCTGGTGCAGCTGAGACAGGTGGGTGCTTCATGAGAGACTGCTGGGTCCCCAGTGGCGGGACCCCCGCAATCAGACATTGTATCCGCTATCCTTTGGATAGGGGATAAGATATCTAAGGGCTGGAGTACCCCTTTAACCATTCTATAAAAATCCTAGAGATGGTTAATCATAAAAAAATCCCAGTATATCAGCAGTTTCTGAAATACTTGCTGCCATGTGATTAGCTGATTAGCTATAAAGAGGCCAGTAAGTGTACATCTATATAATCCTGAAACCTCACAAGGGACGGCAGTGTTTCCATCTGTATAATCCATATGTTGAGCAGGAAGCTAGGATTTTAATCACCTTCTTTATTTGAGCAATCAGTCTTACCAGCTGAGCTTCCCTATCTTTGCTGTTATGTCCAGACTAAGAATTCACAAAGATAAAGCTAATGTGAATTTATCCTGATGAGCATAACCCTTCCAAGAATTGCTCAATGTGCTGAATGTACATGACATTTTTAATGCTATATTTTGGTTTGCTGAAGTTAATAAACCAGAAAATGCCCTGATAAGTGCACCACCTTAAAGGGTTATTCCAGGATTTTTTTTTATTTGACTATGCTACATGGGCTGTAAAGTTAGTGTAGTTCGTAATATAGTGTCTGTACCTGTGTCACGATTCGGCTTCCAGGTAGTGGATCCTCTGTGTCAGCGAGGGATTGGCGTGGACCGTGCTAGTGGACCGGTTCTAAGAGGCTACTGGTTTTCACCAGAGCCCGCCGCAAAGCGGGATGGTCTTGCTGCGGCAGTAGCAACCAGGTCGTATCCACTAGCAACGGCTCTACCTCGCTGACTGCTGAGAAGGCGTGGGACAGAAGGACTAGGCAGAGGCAAGGTCAGACGTAGCAGAAGGTCGGGGGCTGGCGGCAAGGTTCGTAGTCAGGAAGGGTAGCAGAAGATCAGGTACACAGGCTTTGGACAACACTAAACGCTTTCACTGGCACAAGGCAACAAGATCCGGCAAGGGAGTGCAAGGGAGGAGACTAGATATAGGCAGGGAACAGGTGGGAACCAATTAAGCTAATTTGGCCAGGCACCAATCATTGGTGCACTGGCCCTTTAAGTCTCAGAGAGCTGGCGCGCGCGCGCCCTAGAGAGCGGAGCCGCGCGCGCCAGCACATGACAGCAGGGGACCGGGACGGGTAAGTGACCTGGGATGCGATTCGCGAGCGGGCGCGTCCCGCTGTGCGAATCGCATCCCCAACGGCCAAGACAGTGCAGCGCTCCCGGTCAGCGGGACTGACCGGGGCGCTGCAGGGAGAAAGACGCCGTGAGCGCTCCGGGGAGGAGCGGGGACCCGGAGCGCTAGGCGTAACAGTACCCCCCCCCTTAGGTCTCCCCTTCTCTTTGTCCGGTAACTGCCTCCCCTGGGATGAGGACACCTGGAAAGAATGGAGGGTTTCCTCAACGGCAGGCAGTACAGCAGGAGTGGGAATGGGGAGGGAGGGCAGAGGGCGAGGCCTGGCACGGAGCAGTGTGACACCAGAACGGGGACCATGGGGAGGCACAGAGGCTTGCCTGACGGGACTGGGAGGGGGGGAGAGGCACTTCCTGTGGCAGGCAGAGTCCCAATTCCTGATCTCCCCGGTGGTCCAATCAATGGTGGGGGAATGAAGCCGGAGCCAAGGCAGACCGAGGAGGACCTCAGAGGTACAGTTGGGGAGAATGAAGAACTCAATCCTCTCAAGGTGGGGTCCAATAGACATGAGGAGGGGCTCTGTGCGGTAACGCACGGTGCAGTCCAATCTGGCTCCGTTGACCGCGGAAATGTAGAGCGGCTTGACGAGACGGGTCACCGGGATGCTGAATTTATTAACAACCGACTCCAAAATAAAATTTCCAGAGGCACCGGAGTCCAAGCAGGCCACGGCTGAGAGGGAGGAGTTGGCTGA
Source organism: Hyla sarda (assembly GCF_029499605.1). NCBI lineage: Eukaryota > Metazoa > Chordata > Amphibia > Anura > Hylidae > Hyla > Hyla sarda. Next base: position 81,978,754 of record NC_079194.1, on the reverse strand, counting down.
AGAAGAAATCCGCACGGGTACCGTGAGACGTGGATGAGTAGACTTGGAACCAAGAGACGCCACACCCACGTGAGCTGGGTGCGTGCGTGCGTTTCCCAGGCGTGGAGGACGGATAGGGCAATCCACCAAGAAATGCTCGGTACTGGCACAGTAAAGACAGAGATTTTCTTCCCTACGGCGATTCCTCTCTTCCTGGGTCAGGCGAGACTTATCCACTTGCATGGCCTCCTCGGCGGGAGGCCCAGGCGTAGATTGCAACGGATACTGTGGGAGAGGTGCCCAGAGATCTAAGTCTTTTTCCTGGCGGAGCTCTTGGTGTCGCTCAGAAAAACGCATGTCAATGCGGGTAGCTAGATGGATGAGTTCTTGCAGATTGGCAGGAATCTCTCGTGCGGCCAGCACATCCTTGATGCGACTGGATAGGCCTTTTTTAAAGGTCGCGCAGAGAGCCTCGTTATTCCAGGATAATTCTGAAGCAAGAGTACGGAATTGTACGGCATACTCGCCAACGGAAGAATTACCCTGGACCAGGTTCAACAGGGCAGTCTCGGCAGAAGAAGCTCGGGCTGGCTCCTCGAAGACACTCCGGAGTTCAGTGAAGAAGGCCTGGACTGTGGCTGTGGCAGGATCATTGCGGTCCCAGAGCGGTGTGGCCCAAGACAAGGCCTTTCCTGAGAGAAGGCTTACTACGAACGCCACCTTAGACCGTTCTGAAGGAAACAAGTCCGTCATCATCTCCATATGCAGGGAACACTGAGACAAAAATCCACGGCAGAGTCTGGAGTCCCCATCAAATTTGTCCGGCAGGGACAAGCGGAGGCTAGGAGCGGCCACTCGCTGCGGAGGAGGTGCAGGAGCTGGCGGAGGAGATGGTTGCTGCTGTAGCAGAGGCAGAAGTTGCTGTAACGTGGCGGTCAACTGCGACAGCTGCTGTCCTTGTTGGGCAATCTGCTGCGATTGCTGAGCGACCACCGTGGTAAGGTCAGCGAGACTTGGCAGCGGCACCTCAGCGGGATCCATGGCCGGATCTACTGTCACGATTCGGCTTCCAGGTAGTGGATCCTCTGTGTCAGCGAGGGATTGGCGTGGACCGTGCTAGTGGACCGGTTCTAAGAGGCTACTGGTTTTCACCAGAGCCCGCCGCAAAGCGGGATGGTCTTGCTGCGGCAGTAGCAACCAGGTCGTATCCACTAGCAACGGCTCTACCTCGCTGACTGCTGAGAAGGCGTGGGACAGAAGGACTAGGCAGAGGCAAGGTCAGACGTAGCAGAAGGTCGGGGGCTGGCGGCAAGGTTCGTAGTCAGGAAGGGTAGCAGAAGATCAGGTACACAGGCTTTGGACAACACTAAACGCTTTCACTGGCACAAGGCAACAAGATCCGGCAAGGGAGTGCAAGGGAGGAGACTAGATATAGGCAGGGAACAGGTGGGAACCAATTAAGCTAATTTGGCCAGGCACCAATCATTGGTGCACTGGCCCTTTAAGTCTCAGAGAGCTGGCGCGCGCGCGCCCTAGAGAGCGGAGCCGCGCGCGCCAGCACATGACAGCAGGGGACCGGGACGGGTAAGTGACCTGGGATGCGATTCGCGAGCGGGCGCGTCCCGCTGTGCGAATCGCATCCCCAACGGCCAAGACAGTGCAGCGCTCCCGGTCAGCGGGACTGACCGGGGCGCTGCAGGGAGAAAGACGCCGTGAGCGCTCCGGGGAGGAGCGGGGACCCGGAGCGCTAGGCGTAACAACCTGTGTTTGACGGTTTTCTCACAATTCTTCTGTGATTTTCACTCCAATATTTATTTTTATCAGCATACAAAATAACTGTTGTCTCAGATTTTTCCCACCTTGCAATGCAACCGAGACCTGACTCACTTGTCAGCTGATGAAAGGGAGCCTGTCTGCTTCAATGGGTGGAGGGATCGCTTGGTGGGAGAGAGATCAATCTGCAACAGCTGTGGGCACCCTGATTGAAAACCACACTGATTTGAATGGATGCAGCTCATTTATGTTTCAATGGGTGGGGTGGCTGATATGCGGGAGGGAGGAAGGAAGATGGAATTGTGGGATTTGTAGTCAAAAAAGAAAAGTCAAACAGGAAATACTAGTTCACAAAAAGCTAGCCACAGTGTTAAGGTAATCTCACAACATAGTCATTTAGCACCAAAACAAGCACAGATCCTTCCTAAGCATGTCCATTACTGTCTGCCAGGTACGTACTAAAATCACCTTATGGTGGAAAACCCCTTTAAGCTACGGTACATAGTGTGAAATGTATTAAGACCAGTTTACTGTTATGGCACATCAACAAAAAATGTTATGTAAGTGAACAGACACCAGGGGGCAGGGCTGCCATCAGAAATTTCGGGGCCCCTCACACAGCTCAATGCCTGCCCCCCCCCCCCCCCTCCCCCCGTGGCCTGACCCCAATATTATTTTATTTTCTTATTATATATTTCTAATTAGATTAGAGCAGAGTGAGGTGTTGAACAACAATGTGCTATTAAAGGAGTTGTCTGGTAAAAAATAACTTATCCCCTATCCAAGGATAGGGGATAAGTTATAGATAGCGGGGGTCCGAGCATTGGGCTATCTCCTGCACGGCTGGAAGGGGGGCGTGCTGTGCCCCGCACGGAGCGCCGGTCGACACGCCCCTCCATGTAGCCCATAGAGATACATGGAGGGGGTGTGCTTGCCGCGGCTTCCTGCGGGGTACAAACGTCAGCTTCCAGAAAACTGCCAGGGCCCCGCAAGGGGGGTCCCAGCACTTGCACCCCCCTGCGATCAATAACTTATCCCATATCCTTGGATAGGGGATAAGTTATTTTTCACTAGACTACTTCTTTAACAGAGGGGCCTACCCAAACTATATGGAAGCAACTATTAACAGAGGGGCCTACCCGAACTATATAGGGGCTCCATATTGTTTGGGTAGGCCCCTCTGTTAATAGTTGCCCCCATAGGTGTAGCTAGAAACCACATTGCCCGATGAAAAAAATTACCTCAGGGCTCCCTACCCATCCCCCTGCCCCCCTCAGGGCCATTTTTTTGGTGGAGGTCCGACTGCTGAGACCCCCACTGATCACCTCGGTTGAAGTGGTTCTCCAGCTGTTGGAAAGCTAAAACTCCCATCATTCTGGAAAGCCTCCTGCAATGGGAGTTGTAGTTTTGTAACAGCTGGAGAGACACAGAATGGACACAGTTTTACCCATCATCACTGCAGAACAAGTGACTACAGCTCTGATGGGACAGTCAGGAGAATACACAATGATATCAGTGACCTGAGTGACGTCTTCTGACTTGAGTGATATCTTCTCTGCTATCTTTTCTTCTTCATCAGATCCAGAGACCAGGTCTTCCTCCAGCTCCATCTTCTCTGCAGAGTCTGACATCCAGACATCATTGGCTCCTCACTGTCAGCAGATCCTCATCCTCTGCATAAAGACAGTAATCATTATAACCTTACCAGAAAGTGTACCCTAAATAAAATACTGCTCCACACTGTACCCTGAATATAATACTGCTCCACACTTTACCCTGAGTATAATACTGCCCCACACTGTACCCCGAGTATATTATTGCCCCACACTGTACCCCGAATATAATACTGCCCCACACTGTACCCCAAATAAAATACTACCCCACACTGTACCCTAAATAAAATACTGCCCACACTGTACCCTAAATAAAATACTACCCCACATTGTACCCCAAATAAAATACTGCCCCACACTGTACCCTGAATACTGCTATACACTGTACCCACTAAAAATAATACTGTCCCACACTGTACCCTGAATAGAATACTGCCCCACACTGTACCCTGAATATAATATTGCTGTACACTGTACCCACTAAACATAATACTGCCAAACACTGTACCCTGAATATAATACTGCTATACACTGTACCCTAAATAAAATACTGCCCCACACTGTACCCTAAATCAAATACTGCCCCACACTGTACCCTAAATAAAATACTGCCCCACACTGTGCCCTAAATAAAATACTACCCCACACTGTACCCTAAATAAAATACTACCCCACACTGTACCCCAAATAAAATACTGCCCCACACTGTACCCACTAAATATAATACTGCCATACACTGTACCCTGAATATAATACTGCTATACACTGTACCCACTAAATATAATACTGCCATACACTGTACCCACTAAATATAATCCTGCCACTCACTGTACCCTGAATATAATGCTGCTCCTGTTCCACACTGTATCCACTGAATATAATGCTGCCACACATGCATACACATCATATATACATATACACCCCCTCTTATCCTCCCACCCCCCATAACCCCCTCGCCAAACCTCTCCTCATTATTACTATAACTCCCCCCCCCCCCGCACCTCTCCTCATCAGTACTATAACCAGGGGGGGGGGGTTATAGGGGGAGATGAGGAGAGGTGAGGGGGACACCTCTCGTCATCACCCCCAATAACCCTCCCTGCACCTCTCATCACCCCCATAACCCCCTGCACCTCTCATCACCCCCATAACCCCCTGCACCTCTCATCACCCCCAAAACCCCCTGCATCTCTCATCGCCCACATAACCCCCTGCACCTCTCATCACCCCCATAACCCCCTGCACCTCTCATCACCCCCATAACCTCCTTGCCCCTCTCATCACCCCCATAACCCCCCCTGCACCTCTCATCACCTCCATAACCCCCCTGCACCTCTCATCACCACCACCCCCACGGCACCTCTCATCACCACCATAACCCCCTGTACCTCTCATCAACCCCATAACCCCCTGCACCTCTCATCACCCCCATAACCCCCCTGCACCTCTTATCACCCCCATAACCCCCCTGCACCTCTTATCACCACCATAACACCCCCCTGCACCTCTTATCACCCCCATAAGACCCCCCTGCACCTCTTATCACCCCCCTGCAGCTCTTATCACCCCCCTGCACCTCTCATCACCCCCATAAGACCCCCCTGCACCTCTTATCACCCCCATAACACCCCCCCCTGCACCTCTCATCACCCCCATAACCCCCTGCACCTCTCATCATCCCCATAACCCCCTGCACCTCTCATCACCCACATAACTCCCTGCCCCTCCCATCACCCCCCCCTGCACCTCTCATCACCCCCCCCCACACACACACACACACCCCTCTCATCACCATTGTAGTCCCCTAAAAAAAAAAACCTCCCCCCCCCCCCGGGCCCCCCGCGCCAGTTTACTTACCCTGCCGGGGATCGTTGCAGCGGCGTGAGGCTGCTGTTCCAAATCCTGTCACTGCTCGGGAAGGATGCTCTGGAGGTCGCGTGGGGACGTAAGCAGGGACAGGTCAGGTGATTGGAGTAGGCGTGCCTCCGCTGGGCACGTGACGTCTCTACTCCCATCAGCCCCTGACCTGTCCGGCCCTGCTACGATTCTTAAGGGGCCCGCACCCCCCAAAAAAAGGTAATTTTATTGAAATGTGCGGGCCCCCCGGACTATGAGGCCCGGTCATAGTCCTGGGGGGCACCCAGTGGTCAGTGAGTGACAGTGGCAGTCACTCACTGACAGGTCAATTAAATAAAAATTAAAAAAAAAGGTCCAGGGACGTCCAGGCATCCCTGAAGCTCCGGACCCCATACAGGTGTATGGGTTGTACCCCCCTGATGGCGGCCCTGCCAGGAGGCGCCAAGTGTTACAGCTTCAGCTGTAAAGTCCTTGACTGTGGGAATTTTCCTGCCAAGTTCTGAATAGTCCTCCTGAGTGCAGAGCAAACTCTGGAACATAATGTAGTCATTAGTAATGTCTTTTCTCAGAAGAAACAGAGCATTCAGCAGATAGCAACATCACAAGTAGACTCAGGGCAAATTTATATAGAATGGCATGCCACTGAACTAGGCTGTTACTTTTATTTCAAGAGAAGAGCTGTGTCCGACATATACCCTCCTGCTCTCATAGTTGCTGTAACACATCAAGACATTGGCTCCACAGGGCCTCTGAAGTTGTCGTATGGTATCTGGTATCAAGATGTTAGCAGAAGATCCTATTAAAGGGTATTCCCATCTACAAGGATATCTACAAGATATGCCTTAAATGTCTGATAGATTTAAGTCTTACTTATGTAACCCTCACCAATTTCCAGAATGGGTGCCTAAGTTTTGGAAACAGATGAACATGGAGATCTTGGTTGTTTCTATAATAGAGCCACCTCTCAGTTCAAGCTTTGTCGCCTATCTACCATCAAGGTGTGACTTACCCTTTAAAGGGGTACTCCGGGAGGAATTTTTTTTTTTTAAATCAACTGGTGCCAGAAAGTTAAACAGATTTGTAAATGACTTCTACTTAAAAATCTTAATCCTTCCAGTACTTACCAGCTGCTGTATAATACAGAGGAAGTACTTTTTTTTTTGTCTGACCACTGTGCTCTCTGCTGACACCTCTTATGTGTCAGGAACTGTCCAGAGGAGGAGCAAATCCCCATAGCAAACCTCTACTGCTCTGGACAATGCCTGGCATAAACAATGGTATCAGCAGAGAGCACTGTGGATAGACAGAAAAGAAATTCAAAAAGAAAAGAATTTCCTTTGTAGTATACAGCAGGTGATAAGTACTGGAACTATTAAGATTTTTAAACAGAAGTAATTTACAAATCTGTTTAACTTACTGGCACCAGTTGATTTAAAAAAAAAAAAATTTCCACTGGAGAACATCCCAAGAAGACGCGACTGGATTTAGATTTGGTGAATTTGGAGGAAAAGTCAACTCCTTGAAAAGTAAGATATGAAATTCCAGTTCTGAAAAAAATGAAAATAATATGAGGAAGAAAAGATGCTAAGTGTGGTATTTTAGCATAAAGTGCAGCAGTGAAAGAGAACAAAACAGGTTTATGTAGATTTTGGAACATGTCGCCCTCTATGCCTTTATGTTTGCGCTTTATTTGTACTACGTGCTGCTGTTTGCCTCTCTTGCAACCCTGGATGCATGCCCACACTATCAGATGCATATGAACATGCCCTGACTGTTCCATTACATTGTCCCACTAAAGTGCAAGCCATTGTACTCCATAACAGGGCCTGATGGCAACCCAAAAAAAAACTGGTCTGCAAGACTGGAAGAAAAAGGAAGGAGCTCACGACCAAAGCATTGCCTGAGGTACTACCCCTACTGAACTGAGCCATGTAACCAGTAAGGTATATCTATTACAGATTGAACATTATTGACAACATTTATGTATCTTTGACCAATATGAAAATCAAGTATAAATTCTTACACAATATTTGTCATCAGATAAGCATGGATAAACATGGATAGGCATGGTGAGGTTTTCTCTATAGCATTATGTCCTGTGTTCTTCATGTGACAATTCCCAGAAGACTTACTGGTTGCTAGGATGGAAAAGGCTTCTATCCAGGAATGAGAAAGCCACCATGTGACATGCTCCATCTTGCCAGCCTTTACCAGCAGGCTCAGTAATTGAGGGAGGGTGAGAGGTCGGTCTGGTGACCCACGAAGAAGGCCTAGGTCGGCAAAGAAAGGAGCAGTACATACAGTAGGTTCTTGCAGTTACAAAACTCACAGAAATCTGTGAACTTTGAATTGCTGCCATTTCTCTTAGCAATAACTACAACCTGTCAACAGCAGTCTCTCCCTTGACTGTCAGTTGCAGTCTCTCCCTTGGCTGTCAGTTGCAGTCTCTTCCTTGGCTGTCAGTTGAAGTCTCTTCCTTGGCTGTCAGTTGCAGTCTCTCCCTTAGCTGTCAGTTGCAGTCTCTCCCTTAGCTGTCAGTTGCAGTCTCTCCTTTAGCTGTCAGTTGCAGTCTCTCCCTTGGCTGTCAATTTAAGTGTCTTCCTTGGCTATCAGTTGCAGTCTCTCCCTTGCTTGTCAGTTATGGTCTCTCCCTTGGCTGTCAGTTGCAGTCTGTCCATTTGCTGTCTTTCCCTTGGCTGTCAGTTGCGGTCTCTGCCTTGATAGTCAGTTCAGTCTCTCCCTTGGCTGTCAGTTGAAGTCTTTCCCCTGGCTGTCAGTTCCTGTCTCTCCTTTGGCTGTCAATTTTATGCAGAAAATCTGTACCAAAAAAGCCACAACACTATCCCAAAAAATGAACAGTGACCTATCTTGCAGAGGAAAACACAGGCATAAATGATATATATATATATTTTTTTTTTATTGTATACAAGATGGTAACCGCTGAGAATACCAAAAACCACCCTAACTAAACTGAACAGTAATAGCAATCAAAAGTTGCTATAAATAGTCCCCTGTGGAGACTTAAAAATATAAAACAAAAAGTAATAAAAAGTATTTAAAACTGTGAATAAGCCCTTCTCCAATAAAAAATTAAATCACACTCTTTTCCCATTTTACAAATTAAAAAAATATAAATAAATAATAATTTTGTTTCACCAGGTATAGAAATGTCCAAACTATTAAATGTTAATGATCCCATACAGGGAATTGCTTAAATTTAAAAAAAATACAAAAAAGTCAAAAATTGCAGACTTTCGGTCACATCCCAGAAAAAAAATGGAACTAAAAGTGATCAAAAAGTCATATATGTGCAAAAGTTGCTGCAATAAAAACTACAGATAACAGAGCAAAAATGAGCCCTAATACAGCTCTGTATATGGAACACTAAGAAAATTATAGGGGTCAGAAGAGGGTATTTTTATGCATATTCGTTTTCTAATAAAAAGTATAGTAACAGACAAACATGTAAATATAGGTATCATTTAATTGACCCTAAAATAAAGAGAACATGTGAGATTAACCGTAAAGTGTACCGTAAAGAGGAAACTCCTGAAACTTTGCAAATAGTACAGTTTATTTTTCAATTTCCATTAATAAGTAAAACATTTAACAAAGTACAAATGGCCAATATGGGCTGTGCCCAGGAGAACTCCGGTGGGAGGGTTTTTTCTTTTTATTTTATCTAATTATGTCCATTGTGTGGGGTATAAAAAAATAAACATCTCTGGTCCCCTGCAGCAATGATCTTCCTGAAGCTGCAGTGGTCAATGTCTTTAATCTCCTCGCCGCACTCCCCGGCCTCCTCTGGCTCGCTCCTATGATGATTATTTAAAATATTTACTCTCATGACACTAGGACATGAGAGCTTGCGCCGGCAGGCTCTCATGTCCTAGCGACGTGAGAGTAAATATTTTGCATATTCATTACAGGGACAGACAATGCACCTAGAAGACTTAAAACATATAATGCTGTCAATACTTAGTTAATACAAGTAAGCAACCCTGCATTTTAACCCCTTAAGGACCAAGCCCATTTTCACCTTAAGGACCAGAGCGTTTTTTGCACATCTGACCACTGTCACTTTAAGCATTAATAACTCTGGGATGCTTTTACTCATGAATTTGATTCCGAGATAGTTTTTTCGTGACATATTCTACTTTAACATATCGGTAAAATTTCGTCGATACTTGCATCCTTTCTTGGTGAAAAATTCCAAAATTTCATGAAAAATTTGAAAATTTTGCAATTTTCAAACTTTGAAGCTCTCTGCTTATAAGGAAAATAGGCATTCCAAATAAATGATATATTGATTCACAAATACAATATGTCTACTATATGTTTGCATCTTAAAGTTGACAAGTTTTTACTTTTGGAAGACATCCGAGGGCTTCAAAGTTCAGCAGCAATTTTCAAATTTTTCACAAAATTTTCTAAATCTGAATTTTTCAGGGACCAGTTCAGTTTTGAAGTGGATTTGAAGGGCCTTCCTATTAGAAATACCCCATAAATGACCCCATTATATAAACTGCACCCCTCAAAATATTCAAAATGACAATCAGTAAGGAAGTTAACCCTTTAGGTATTTCACAGGAATAGCAGCAAAGTGAAGGAGAAAATTCAAAATCTGCATTTTTTACACTCGTATGTTCTTGTAGACCCAGTTTTTGAATCTTTATAAGGGGTAAAAGTAGAGAAATCCCCCCAAAATGTGTAACCCAATTTCTCTCGAGTAAGGACATACCTCATATGTCCATGTAAAGTGTTCGGTGGGCGCAGTAGAGGACTCAGAAGGGAAGGAGCGACTATGGGATTTTGGAGAGTGAATTTTTCTGAAATGGTTTTTGGGGGGCATGTCACATTTAGGAAGCCCCTATGGTGCCAGAACAGCAAAAAAAAACCTCACATGGCATACTATTTTGGAAACTACACCCCTCAAGGAACGTAACAAGGGGTCCAGTGAGCCTTAACACCCCACAGGTGTTTGATGACTTTTCGTTAAATTCGGATGTGTAAATGAAAAAAAAAAATTTTCACTGAAATGCAGTTTTTTTTCCCAAACTTACCATTTTTACAAGAGGTAATAGGAGACATTGCCCCCCAAAATTTGTAACCCCGTTTCTTCTGTGTATGGAAATACCCCATATGTGGATGTAAAGTGCTCTGTGGGCGAACTACAATGCTCAGAAGAGAAGGAGCGCCATTGGGATTTTGAAGAGAGAATTTGTTTGGAATGAAGGTCGGGGGTCATGTGCTTTACAAAGCCCCCCGTTGTGCCAGAACAGTGGACCCCCCCCCACATGTGACCCTATTTCAGAAACTACACCCTTCAAGGAATGTAATAAGGGGTGCAGTGAGCATTTACACCCCACTGGCCTTTGACAGATCTTTGGAACAGAGGGCTGTGCAAATGAAATTAATTTTTGCGGACAACTGTTCAAAAAATCTGTCAGACACCTGTGGGACGTAAATGCTCACTGTACCCCTTCTTACATTACGTGAGGGGTTTAGTTTTCAAAATGGGGTCACATGTGGGTGTTTTTTTTGTGTGCTTATGTCAGAACCGATGTAACGATCAGCCACCCCTGTGCAAATCACCTCAAATTTACATGGCGCTCTCACTCCTGAGCCTTGTTGTGTGCCCGCAGTGCATTTTATGTCCACATATTGGGTATTTCCATACTCAGGAGAAATTGCGTTACAAATTTTGGGGGTCTTTTTTTTCCCTTTTACCTCTTGTGAAAATGAAAAGTATGGGGCAACCCCAGCATGTTAGTGTAAAAAATGTAAAAATTTTTTTACAATGACAGCTGGTGTAGACCCCAACTTCACCTTTTCATAAGGGGTAAAAGGAGAAAAAGCCCCCCCAAAATTTGTTAGGCAATTTCTCCTGAGTACGAAAATACACCATATGTGGCCCTAAACTGTTTCCTTGAAATACGACAGGGCTCCGAAGTGAGAGAGCGCCATGCGCATTTGAGGACTAAATAAGGGATTTGCATGAGGACGGAACCGGATGCAAGAATTGCACTTGCCTCCGATACCAAAAATACCCTATGGCAGTGTTTCCCAAACAGGGTGCCTCCAGCTGTTGCAAAACTCCCAGCATGCCTGGAAAGTCAATCGCTGTCCGGCAATACTGCGAGTTGTCTTGCAACAGCTGGATTCTCTGTTTTGGAAACAGTGTCATACGAGAAATGTTTTATTCTTATTTGGGGGGGGGTGAAGGGGGGCTGTGTAGGGGTATGTGTATATGTAGTGTTTTACTTTTTATTTTGTGTAATGTAGTATAGTGTAGTGTTTTTAGGGTACACTTACACGGCCGGGGTCTACAGCGAGCTTTCCGCTGAGAGTTCGAGCTGTGGCGGAAAACTTGCTGCATCTCAAACTTGTATCATGAAGTTCGCTGTAGACCCCCGCCCGTGTGAATGTACCCTGTACATTCACATGGGGGGGGGGGTGTCAAACCTCCAGCTGTTGCAAAACTACTACAACCAGCATGCCCTCTGGCTGTCCGTGCATGCTGGGGGTTGTAGTTATGCAACAGCTGGAGGCACACTGGTTGCAAAACACTGAGTTTGTTACTTTACTCAGTGTTTCCAAAAAGGGTGCCTCCAGTTGTTGCAAAACTACAGCTCCCAGACCGCCGAAAGACATGTTGGGAGTTAGTTTTGCAACATCTGGAGGGTCACAGTTTGGTGACCACTGTGCAGTGGTGTCCAAGCTGTAGCCCTCCAAATGTTGCAAAACTTCAACTCCAAGCATGCCCAGACTGTCCAGGCATGCTGGGAGTTGTAGTGCTGCAAAATATGAAGGGCCACATGTTACAGAACTACAACTCCCAGCATGCCTGGACTGTCTGGGCATGCTGGGAGTTGTAGTTTTGCAACATCTGTAAGAGCACAGTTTGGACACCACTGCACAGTGGCCTCCAAACTGTGGGCCTCCAGATGTTGCAAAACTACAACTCCCAGCATGCCCAGACAGCCTTTGGCTGTCTGGGCTTGCTGGGAGTTGTAGTTTGGCAACTCCTGGAACGCAGCTGTGAAGATCACTTACCGCTGATCTTCACAGCTCCGTCCGCCGCTGCCTCCGCCGTTCCTGCGCAGTCTGTCCGGTGCCGCCGCAAACATGATCGCTGACAGGATCGATGGTCCCGGGACATGATCGCTGGTCCCGGGACCCTCCGCCATCTTTCCCCGCTCTGCCCCGACATCCAGGGGCGGGGCAGAGCGGGGATTTCACCTTTAACCCCCCGCCCCCCTCCTGCCATTGGTCGCTAGTCCTAACGACCAATGGCAGGGGTTTAGGAGCGAGGTGGCAGCTGCCACCTTGGTCCTATCCCTTCAGGATGATCGGAGCGGTCTCTGACTGCTCCGATCATCGTTATTTTCTGGGCGATCGGGTCACCAGAGACCCGATCAGCCCGGAACCCCGCAAGTCCTTGTCATTAGTCAGTTACTAACTGACTGACTAATGACAACGATCTGCAGCAGGGGACCAGTCTGATTGATCCCCTGCTGCATAGTGTCATCGGTCAGCTGTCCAGAACAGCTGAGATGACGTTTCTATCACCATGCCAACGGGCATGGTGATAGAAAATGTATTGGACGTGTATACACGTCCATTTGCGTTAAGTCACAGAAAAAATGGACGTGAATACACGTCCATTTGCGGGAAGGGGTTAATGTTGTTCACCCACACTATAACACAGTATATTGGGTTTAGTGTAGTAAAACAGTCTGTTAGTTTCCCTTTAAGAGAAGGGGTTTTTGAGCCAAAGAAAGTTTTTGATCCAAAGCCAGAAGTGGATCCAGCAGGAAGGAAAAGGATAAGCCTATGTTCACACAAGGGAATGTTCGCATGGAAAATCTATGTGCGAACATTCCCCTGACAGCTAGAACGGCTCGGAAATGCGCAGTCTCATAGACGGCATTGCATTTCCGTGAGGAGTATGCAGAAAGAATAGACATGTCTATTCTTTCTTCGGATACAGAAATTATAATTTCCGCGCCAGATGTTCCCAATATGGAAATTCTGCTATGTGAACAGCGCAGCAGAATCCCATTAAAATCAATAGGACACTGCTGCTGCAGAATCTCTGTGTGGAATTCTACATTGGAATTATGTGAACATTGTGTGAACATAGCCTAAGAGCTTACTTAAAGAAAATCTGTCATCAGTGTCACCTGCACTAACCTGTTGGTACAGACAGGTAGTGCAGGTGACACTGATGACAACCATACTTGCCTGGTCCAGTTCCATGCTCTGGTCCTCCTGCAATCTTTAGCTGTATCTCCTTTTCTGGGGCCCACTTGAAGCATGGGCGGAGCTTTGTGACATCACCATTGGAGTTTGCTAGCAGTGGGACCCAGCAGAGAAGCAGCAGCGGTGACATCAATAAGCTCCGCCCATACTTCAAGTAGGCTCCGTAACAGAAGATACGTGGAAGATTACCGGAGAACCAGAGCAAGGAACAGGACCAGGTAATTAATGTTGTCATCAGGATCACCTGCACTATCTGCCGGGTTTCCTTTAAAAATTCCCTTTTTTTTAAGAAATTCTCTTTTGACACAAAAATATGCAACAAAAAGCTGTGTGTGAAACCACCTTGTATAAACAGAATCTATTGCAGTCAAGGCTGTGGAGTGTTCCAAAAAGTCAAAATGGTGTGCATGGATCTAATGGTGTGCATAGTGCAGTGTTTCCCAATCAGGGTGCCTTCAGCTGTTGCAGAACTACAACTCCCAGCATGTGGGGAATTGTAGTTTTGCAACAGCAGGAGGAACCGTGGTTGGGAAACGCTGGTATAGTGGACTGTAGGCAACTATATGTGCTGTCATACAATAAAATTATTCTGCAAAGTAGTGTATTCTTCCCTGCAAGCAATACTTAGGGAATGGGCACATAGCAGTCTATGGGCACTGAATTACTGATCCTTACTAGGGGCCCTAATACAGGCATGCATACAAGGTCTAAGGGCCCATACAGGAATAGAACCTGTACAGCAGTACATGTAGACCATATGGCTCCTTAGTATGGGGCAGCCTGGGCCTGTACTACTGTATAGGCCTTGAAGGCCACTGTATGCACATAAATATATCCCCTAGAAGCATATGTCTGTATGTACACATCTGATGTAGGCATGCTACAATTTTTTGTATCTGATAAAACTTGTTACACACTGCGCTCCGGCCGGACACACCAATCGTAAGCGCATCTTTCCTCTCATGTCTCCTGCCGGCGGGGCTGGGATTCGCATCGCGGGACACACCCGCATGCGAGTCCTAGCCCATCACTCACCTCCGCCTTCTGCCTCCGTCTCTGAGCTCCGGCACGCGTGCCCCCTTATCCTAAGGTGCACGCGCGCCAGAGCTCTGAAATTTAAAGGGCAAGTACCCCCATAATCATGGGTTTCACCTGTCCCATTGTTATAAGTTTCTGCACCTCCCACATACCTCTACCAGATCTTTGTTTGCCACTGTGCCTACGAGAAAGCATTTCCTGTGTTGTCTTCTCATGTTCCTGACCTTTGCATTCCGTGACCTGACCGTGTTCCTTGCCGCCTGCCTATTGACCTACTGCTATGTTCCTGACTACACTCCTGTGCTGCCTGCCCTTACATCCTGCTATCCTGACTACGTCCTGTTTCACCCCTTCTGTGCCTCGCTTCACCTTAGCCACCTGTGTGGTCGAGTCATGCCAAAAGTAGCGACCTGTGGCACCTTAGTAGAAAACCAGTGGCACCTTAGACTCTGCTCCCTGGCACGGCCCGCTGCATCTGCCACACAGGTTCAGCGGATCACAACCTCTCGTGTTCCAGACTACTACGGTCCAGCGGATCTACTACCAGTCGACTTAGGTGAGTCTTACAGTAAGATCCGGCCATGGATCCTGCTGAAGTACCTCTGCCAGAGGTTTCGGATCTTCATTTTGTTGTGGTCCGTCAGTCGTAGCAGTTAGCCCATCAGGCGCAGTAACTACGTCAACTGTTCGCCATGATGCAGCAACTACTGGCCATGCAACAGCAGCAGCAACCAGCTCCTTCCTCTCCACCTGTTTCTGCAGATTCTTCCAGATCAAAGCTTCGTCTACCCCTTCCCACGAAGTATGATGGTGATCCAAAGTTGTATAGAGGTTTTGTGACTCAGTGTTCCCTGCACCTGGAACTCATGGTGGACCAGTTCCCGACGGAATGAGCGAAGGTGCACCTGGAACTCATGGTGGATCAGTTCCCAATGGAATGAGCGAAGGTAGAGTTTGTGGTCAGCCTCTTGTCCCGAAAGGCCCTAGCCTGGGCTACTCCTCGCAGTGACCCGATTACCTCTAACCTCACAGCCTTCTTAACTGAATTCCGCAGCATTTTTGAAGAGCCAGCACATGCCTCGTCTGCCTCTTCTGAACCCCAGCCAAGGGACTTCCTCTGTAGGAGACTATGCTGTTCAGTTTCACTCCCTCGCTTCAGAATTGGCATGGAACGACGAAGCCTTGTGTGCTACATTTAAAAAGAGATTGTCCAGCAGAATAAAGGATGCTCTTGCTGCACGTGATCCTCCGACTAACCTGTGTGAACCAATCCATTTAGCCATACGTATTGATGTGCGTTTTGCCAAGAAGCAGGAAGAACTTCGTACTGAAAGAGAACTTGCCCGAACACAGCACTTTCCAGGCTTGGCACCCGTGTTCCAATGTCCACCTCTAAAGTCTTCTTTGCCTCTTGCCGAAGAGGCTATGCAAGTGGATCGTACTTGCTTAACGCAGCTGGAAAGATCCCGTTGACGCAATGAGAATTTGTGCCTACACTGTGACAGTCTGTAGCACTTCCTCAAAGACTCTTCTACACGTCCTCAGCGTCTGGGAAACTCTTCCACCTAGGACACATGGGAGAGGCGAACCTAGGTGTGAATACTACCTCTTCTCTCTTGAATATACCTCTTCAAATCCACGATTCTTCCAAAACTTCATTCTTCGCTTCTGCATTCTTGGACTCTGGTTCCGCTGGCAACTTCATTGATGCCTCTCTGGTACATGAATGTCGTATTCCTGTAACCCGGCTTGCCAAGCCTTTGTTCATCTCTTTGTTCAATGGACAAAATCTGGACTGTAAGGTGCAATTCCGCACAGAGCTTCTTACAATGCAAGTAGGAGTCTTGCATAAGGAAAATGTTGAATTCTATGTGCTCCCTCACTATACTTCTCAGCTACTACTTGGTCTTCCTTTGTTCCCACGTCATTCTCCGCTACTTGACCGGAAATCTAGAGAGATCACTCGTTGGGGACAGAGCTGTCAAAATCTTTGTCTTGTGCCAGTCCAGCCTAAAGTTGTTTCTTCCTTTCCGCCTATGCCACGTCTGCCTGCCCCTTATCAAGATTATTCAGATGTTTTCTGCGAAAAGCAGGCTGAGACTTTACCTCCACATTGTCCTTATGACTGCCCATTGATTTACAGCCTGAGACTATGCCCCCACGTGGTAGAATTTATCCTTTGTCGGTCCCGGAGAACCAAGCCATGGAAAAATATATCCTGGAGAACCTCCAAAAAGGATTCATCTGAAAGTCCTCCTCTCCTGCTGGTGCAGGATTCTTCTTTGTGGGCAAGAAGGATGGTTCTCTCCGTCCATGTATTGATTATAGGGGCCTCAACAAAATCACAGTCAATCTATGCCAAACTGGAGAAATACCTATTCGAGAAATCTAGTCTCCCATTTCTCGGATACATTGTCTCTTATCAAGGCCTGCAGATGGATCCTGAGAAATTATCAGCGGTTTAGGATTGGCCCTGTCCTACTGGTCTTCGGGCTATTCAACGCTTTCTGGGATTTGCCAACTATTATCGTCAGTTCATCCCACACTTCTCTTCCTTGGTCTCTTCTATTGTATCTCTCACCAGAAAGAACTTTAACCCTAAGTCATGGCCTCCTGAGGCTGAAGAGCCTTTCCCTCACCTAAAGTCTGCATTTGCTTCAGATCCTGTGCTTTCAAGACCTGATCCAGAAAGACCTTTTGCTTTTGAGGTTGACGCTTCGTCTGTAGGAGTTGGTGCCATTCTTACCCAGAAAAACTCCAAGGGTAAGACTGTAACCTGTGGTTTCTTTTCTAAAACCTTCTCGCCAGCAGAGCGGAATTACTCCATCGGAGATAGAGAACTTCTTGCTATAAAACAAGCCTTAGAGGAGTGGCAACATTTGTTGGAAGGGTCTCCTTATCCGGTCAGTATCTATTCAGACCACAAGAATCTCCTATACCTACAGTCTGCTCAGCGTTTGAATCCTCGCCAGGCAAGGAGGTCATTGTTCTTTTCCAGATTTAATTTTTTCATTTACTTCCGTCAAGCTAACAAAAATATCAGAGCTGATGCCCTTTCCAGATCCTCTGACATTGTGGGTTTGGACTCCGCGCTTAGGCATATCATTCCCCCAGACCGTCTGATTTCTGGAGCTCCTGCCGATCTTCTGCAGTTACCTCCTGGTAAATCCTTTGTACCAGTCAGATTGAGATGCAAAGTCCTGAAATGGGGTTATTCTTATTTATTGGCAGGTCATCCTGGAGTACAAAGTGACATAGTAACATCGTTCATGAGGTCAAAAAAGGACCAGAGTCCAACCTATAACCCTAATGAGTCCCCACTGAGTTGATATAGATCTAGAATCCATAACCTGTAATGCTATTATTCTCCAAAAATGCATCCAGACTCCTTCTAAATTATTTTACAGAGTTCACCATGACGACCTCCTCTGGCAAAGAATTCCACAGTCTCGCTGCTCTTACAGTAAAGAACCCTTGTATGTGCTGGTGTAGAAACCTTCTTTCCTCTAGACGTAGAGGATGCCCCCTTGTTATAGATACAGTCCTGTGTATAAATAGATCATGGGAGAGTTCTCTGTACGGTCCCTTGATATATGTATACATAGTTATTAGGTCTCCCCTAAGCCTTCTTTTTTCTAAACTAAATAACCCTAATTCTGATAATCTTTCTGGGTACTGAGTCCTCCCATTCCCCCTATTACTCTGGTTGCCCGTCTTTGAACCCTCTCCAGCTCCACTATATCTTTCTTGTACACTGGTGCCCAGTACTGTACACAGTATTCAATGTGTGGTCTGACTAGTGATTTGTACAGTGGTAGAATAATTTCCTTGTCGTGGGCATCTATACCCCTATTGATGACCCCATGATTTTATTTGCCTTGGCAGCTGTTGCCTGACACTGGTCACTCCTGCTAAATTCACTATTAACTAAGACTCCGAAGTATTATTACACGTTAGTCGTCCCAAGTGATCTTCCATTTAATACATAATCCCAGCCCGGATTTTTCTTCCCCATGTGCATTACCTTAAATGTATCAGTGTTGAACCTCATCTGTAGGTGTTGGCAGCATGAGGAGACCATACAGCAGCTGAATGACTAAGCTTGGATGAGGCTGAAGCATGAGGAGACCATATAGTGGCTGAATGACACAGCATGGAGGTGTTGGTAGCAGGAGGAGGCCATATAGTGGCTGAATGACACAGCATGGAGGTGTTGGCAGCATGAGGAGACCATATAGTGTCTGAATGGCACAGCCTGGAGTTGGCTGAAGGAGGAGACAATAGGGCCTCACAATCCCTAAGATTAAAAGATGAGTTTTTATGCTAGTGCTACCGTAAACCTTTTAAGGTAATGTCCTAGGCCCATCACACAGGAGGGCTTCACAACCCCTAAGATTAATTGGTGAATTTTGACATTTAAATTAAAGATTTATGGTAGCTAGTGCTACCATTAATTTTTTTTTGAGACCCGGGCCCAGGCCCAGTAGCATCAGTAAACCATAAATTGGCTGAATGACACAGCCTAGAAGTGGCTGAATCATAAGGAGACCCTATAGTGGCTGAATGGCACAGCCAGGAAGTGGCTGATGCATGAGGAGACCATATAGTGTCTGAATGGCACAGCCTGGAGTTGGCAGAAGCATGAGGAGACCATTGAAATGTAAGATTTTTAAATTGAGGATTTTTAAATTGAAATTTTAACTCCCAAGTTTTAGTGTCCCGGCCCCCGGTGTGTGGGTACAAAGGACCAAATCGAACAAGGAGTCACATGTCACATGGCAGCACAATGACAGAGCCTGGAGGTGGCATCAGTATGAGGAGACCATATAGTGGCTGAATGACTGCCTGGAGTTTGCAGCAGCATAAAGAGACCATATAGTGTCTGAATGGCACAGCCTGGAGTTGGCTGAAGCATGAGGAGACCATATAGTGTCTGAATGGCGCAGCCTGGAGGTGGCTGAAGCATGAGGAGAGACCATATAGTGGCTGAATGACACAGCCTGGTGTTGGCAGAAGGAGGAGACAATAGAGCCTCACAATCTCTAAGAATAAAAGATGAATTTTGAAATTTCTATTGAAGATGTATGGTACCTAGTGCTAAGAATAAACATATATAGGTAATGTCCTAGGCCCAGCAGCATCACTAAACCATATAGTTGCTGATTGACAAAGACTAGAGCTGGCAGCAGCATGAGTAGGCCCCAGGGCATCACAATCCCTAAGAATAAAAGATGAATGTTTAAATTCAAATTGAAGATTTATGGTAGCTAGTGCTATCATAAAAATTTTTAGACCCAGGCCCAGCAGCATCAGTAAACCATATATTGGCTGAATGACACAGCCTGGAGGTGTCTGAAGGAGGAGGATACCTTATAGTGGCTGAATGACACAGCATGGAGGTGTTGGCAGCATGAGGAGACCATATAGTTGCTGAATGACACAGCCTGGAGCTGGCAGTAGCATGTGTAGGTCCCAAGGCTTCACAATCCCTAAGAATAAAAGATGAATTTTGAAATTTAAATTGAAGATTTATGGTAGCTAGTGCTACCATAAAATTTTTTAGGCCCAGGCCCAGCAGCATCAGTGAACCATATAGTGGCTGAGTTACACAGCCTGGAGGTGTCTGAAGCATGAGGAGAGACCATACAGTGGCTGAATGGCACAGCCTGGAGTTTGTGGCAGCATGAGGAGACCATATAGTATCTGAATGGCACAGCCTGAAGTTGGCAGGAGCATGAGGAGACCATTAAAATGTAAGATTTTGATATAGAAATGTAAGATTTTGATATAGAAATGTAGGATTTTGAAATATAAATTTTAACTCCCAAGCTATGGTGTCGCGGGCTCTGGCGTGTGGGTACAAAGGACCAAATTTAACAAGGAGTCACATGTCATATGGCAGCACAATGACAGAGCCTGGAGGTGGTTGAAGCATGAGGAGAGACCATATAGTGGCTGAATGGCACAGCCTGGAGTTTGAGGCAGCATGAAGAGAGCATATAGTGGCTGAAAGACTCACTGTGGAGGTGCTGGCAGCATGAGGAGACCATATAGTGGCTGAATGGCACAGACTGGAGTTGGCAGAAGCATGATGAGACCATTGAAATTTAAGATTTTGAAATTGAAATTTAAGATTTTGAGATTGGAATTTAAAGGGTAGCTCCCACCACCATAGTGTGCTCACTTCCAGTACATCAGTACTTCAACATATAAAAAAAAAAAAGTTCATGACAGTGCCCATTTAAGATATTGAAATAGAAATTTTAGCTAACTCTCCCAAGTACACTTAAAAAAGTTTCTGAGTAAAACACCAGCCTGTGAGTACTTTTGCCTAGAGTTTCACAGTATTAGGCCCTTTACAGATTAATATGTACAATATAGTACAATACTTAGATGTACGTATGTGGTATGCACTTATGGGGGCAGAAAATATGCGCTACAGTAAGCTGAACAAAACACATATTTTACCATCAGTAAACCATATATTGGATGAATGACACAGCCTGGAGGTGGCAGAAGCAGCATCAGGAGTCCTGAAAGTGACCCTAATGCAGAGGAATTTCTGAAACTGGGGACCAGCACCTTAATTCTGTTTTGCAGTATCCATGGCAGCACAATGAGAGAGCCTGGAGGTGGTAGCATCAGCATGAGGACACCATAGAGGAGCACAATTAGAGAGCCTGGAGGTGGCAGCATCAGCATGTAGAGACCATAGAGGAGAACAATTAGAGAGCCTGGAGGTGGCAGCATTAACATGAGAAGACCCTATGGCGGCACAATAACAGTGCCTGGGGGTGGTAGCATCAGCATGAGGAGACCATATAGTGGCACAATGACAGAGCATGGAGGCAGTAGCTTCAGCATGAGGAGACCATAGAGCAGCACAATGAGAGAGCCTAGAGGTGGCAGCATCAGCATGAGGAGACCATAGAGCAACACAATTAGAGAGCTTGGAGGTGGCAGTATCAGCATGAGGAGACCATATGGCAGCACAATGACAGAGCCTGGAGGTGGTAGCATCAACATGAGGAGACCATATGGTGGCACAATGACAGAGAGTGGAGGTGGTAGCATCAGCATGAGGAGACCATAGAGCAGCACAATGAGAGAGCCTGGAGGTGGCAGCATCAGCATGAGGAGACCATATGGCGGTACAATGACAGAGTCTGGAGGTGGTAGCATTAGAATGAGGAGACCATAGAGCAGCACAATGACAGAGCCTTGAGGTGGCAGCAGCAGCATGAGCACCATGCCAAGTGAGGGTTGAGTCTGAGGAACCCACCAACTGTTGACTGGGGGTGTCGGATGTCACTTGGTATGAAGTGGATGACTGAGTGAACCGATCAATCACAGTTGCTGGGTTGCTGCTCGAGACACAACTGCTAGCTGACACCGGGAGTTCAGACCTCTCGCTGCGACTCCAGCTGCCACACACCCCTACTCTGCGACCTCTGCCTGCACCTGATGAATTTAGGCCTCTGCCACTCCACTGTGCACGTCCTGGCACTACTCTGCCTGACATACTTATTGCGTATATCAGGGGAGTACAATACGCTTCACTACGCTTTAAACAGTATCTGTCTAGAACAGCAGCAGGTGTGTACTATTAGCTGTCCTTTCACAGTATCTAGGCCCTTCACAGATTAACAGGTACAAAATAGTGCACTACTTAGATGTACGTATGCGGTATGCACTTATGAGGGCAGAAAATGCGCTACAGTACGCCTAAAAACTCTGTATTTTGTAAAACAGCAACCGGTAATTACTTTTATCTGTCCTTTCACAGTATGTAGGCTCTTGACAGATTAACAGGTACAAAATAGTACACTACTTAGATGTACGTATGTGGTATGCACTTATGAGGTCAGAACAATGCGCTACACTACCCTTAAAAAAACATATTTTTGTAAAACACTAGCAGTACACAACGGTGCTGCAGCTAAAAAAAGCTGTGTACTAAACACAAAATTGCACTCTGTCAAAGACTATTAGGAATGGACTGCTGTGTATTATACCATCTGCAGACTAGTATAACCAGCAGATGATTTTTAGTGGAACAAAGACACTGAATTGCGCTGAAAAATTATTCCTGCCTCCTCTGCTAAGGTTTATGAAGTTGATGTAGCTTGTTGAAATGTATGAGGCAACACACAGCTATGAGCCCCTGTCTGTAATACTATGCCGAACAAAGTGACTGGGAGGTTAAGAGGTTAATGCCTGCAGCTGCAGTTAAAATCCTTTTCAGTGAAAAAAAAACTATGCTCTCCATCCACGAGAACGCTGATGTGACTAGGAGGATGTTAAATGCTGCTGGACTGCGCTTTTCTCTGCTGTAACACACACACAGGCTCTGCGTCCTATGATCCTTCTGCAGTGTATTGTAATGAAGTGGCTGCCGATTATATAGGGCTGTGACATCACAGGGGTGACTGGCTGATTATAGGCTGCATCCTGCATGAGATTCAGGGTCATCCTGCCTACTTCCCTTCCCGCCTTGCCTTCCTGCCTTCCCAGCATTCCTTGCCCCATGTACTGACATGTGGATCCGCCATTTTAGATGCCCTGGAGCCTACACCGCAGTAAATGGAGTTTAATGAAGCAATTTGCGCAATAGAATCGTGCCGATATTCGCATTCGTTGCAAATCAAATATTTCCTGAAATTCGTAATGAATTCGGGTTCTTCAGCTTTGATTTGCTCATCTCTAGTCATTAATAAATATATTAAATAGAACAGGACCCAAGACTGACCCCTGTGGTACCCCACTAGTAACAGTTACCCAATCAGAATAAGTACCATTAATAACCACCCTCTGTTTCCAATCACTGAGCCAGTTACTTACCCACTTGCACACATTTTCCCCCAGTCCAAGCATTCTCATTTTATGCACCAACCTTTTATATACGACATCCAGCGATTGCCCCTGGCCCAGTCTGGAGCTCACCTCCTCATAAAAGCTCAGATCAGGTTACTTTCACAGGACCGATCCCTCATAAAGCCATGCTGATATGGAGTCATACATTTATTTTTATCAAGATACTCCAAAATAGCATCTCTTAGAAAACCCTCAAACTATTTACATACAACGGAGGTTAAACTAACAGGCCTATAATTCCCGGGGTCACCTTCTGACCCCTTTTTAACCCCTTAAGGACGGCGGGCGTATGCATACGCCCTGTTTTAAAGTCCTTAAGGACTGAGGGCGTATGGATACGTCCGTGGGAATTCCGGTCCCCGCCGGTGGCAGCTACAGGAGCAGCCGGATCGGCGGCAGCAGCGGCGCGGCGGTCCCAGCGGAAGGATACAGCAGGAGGTGAGGCCTGTTCACTTCCTGCTGTTGCTTAGCAAAAACTAGCAGAATGCACAGCCAAAGGGCATGCTGGGAGTTGTAGTTTTGCAACAGCTGGCGTTCCAAATACAACTCCCAGCATGCCCTTTGGTAGTCTGTGCATGCTGGGAGTTGTAGTTTTGCAACAGCTGGAGGCACTTTTTTTTCTATGAAAAAGTGTGCAGCCAGCTGTTGCATAACTACAACTCCCAGCATGCACAGACTACCAAAGGGCATGCTGGGAGTTGTAGCAGTGTGCCTCCAGCTGTTGCAAAACTAGAACTTCGACTGTCAATGCATGCTGATTGTTTCAGTTTTGAAACAGCTGCAGACACATTGGTTGTGAAACTGAGTTTGTTACCTAACTCAGTGTTTTGCAAACAGTGTGCCTCCAGCTGTTGCAAAAATACAACTCCAAGCATGCACTTAAAGACTGTACATGCTGGAAGTCCTAGTTTTGCAACAGCTGGAGGCACACTGGTTGCGAAACACTGAGTTAAGTAACAAACTCTGTGTTTTGCAACCAATGTGCCTCCAGCTGTTGCATAACTCCAACTCACAGCATGTATGGTCTGTCAGTGCATGCTGAGAGTTGTAATTTTGCAACAGCTGAAGGCTTGCCCCCCCCCCCCCCCCCCGTGAATGTACAGGGTACATTCACACGGACGGGTTTACAGCGAGTTCTGCTGCAAGTTTGAGATGCGGCAAATTTTCCGCCGCAGCTCAAACTCCCAGCGAGAAACTCATTGTAAACCTCCGCCCGTGTGACTGTATCCTAAAAACACTACACTAACACATAATAAAGGGTAAAACACTTCATATACACGTACCCCTACACAGTACCCCCCCCCCCCCCCACTCCAATAAAAAATAAAAAAACGTATTGTACGGCAGTGTTTCCAAAACGGAGCCTCCAGCTGTTGAAAAACAACTCCCAGTATTGCCGGA
This sequence comes from Hyla sarda, assembly GCF_029499605.1. NCBI lineage: Eukaryota > Metazoa > Chordata > Amphibia > Anura > Hylidae > Hyla > Hyla sarda. The sequence goes on along the minus strand of NC_079194.1, from coordinate 81,953,954 downwards.
CAAACCACTGACTGCCAAGGCCGGGAGTTTTGCAACAGCTGGAGACACCCTGTTTGGGAAACACTGCCGTAGGGTATTTTTGTGGCGTATTCAAATCCCCAATTTAGTCCTCAAATGCGCATGGCGCTCTCTCACTTCGGAGCACTGTCGTATGTCAAGGAAACAGTTTAGGGCCACATATGGGGTATCTCGGTACTCGGGAGAAATTGCGTTACAAATTTTCTCCTTTTATCTCTTATGAAAAGGTAAAGTTGGGGTCTACACCAGCATGTTAGTGTAAAAAAAAATTTTTTTTTTACACTAACATGCTGGTGTTGCCCCATACTATTAATTTTCACAAGCGGTAAAAGGAAAAAGAGACCCCAAAATTTGTAACACTATATCTCCTGAGTACAGAACTACCCGATATGTGGGCATTAAGTGCTCTGCGAGCGCACAACATGGCTCAGAAGTGAGAGCCAGTGGCGTTGCGACCCGGGTGCGGGGGGTGCGGCCCGCACCGGGTGACACCAACCTAATGGGGTGACACCAAGACGCTCCGTAGCCCCACCCCCTCCCCTCCGCGCTGTGTGTGCGGTGCGCCCGTCCGTCAGCAACCCCCCTCTTTCTCCTGCACTGTGCGCCCGTCCATCATCACACCCCCCCTCACCTTCACCAGCATTGTGCCCGGCCTCCGCTCCCACGTCTGCGCCGGCCTGACGTCACACCGCATGGCCGCGCAGGAGGACGTCAGTTACATCACTCGCACGGCGCCCGGTGAGAAGGAGCGCTGCGCTGGATGGGTGAGTGTGTGTGTCTGTCTCTATCTATGTTTGTGTATGTGACTGTGTGTGTGTATGAGACTCTGTGTGTGTGTGACTGTGTGACTCTGTGTGTGTGTGTGTCTGTGAGCGTGTGTCTCTCTGACTGTGTGTGTTTGTGTGTGTCTCTCTCTCTGTGTTGTATGTGTTTTTTGTGTGTGTGTGTGTGTGTGTGTGGGGGGGGGGGGGGTGGTATAACCAGCAATCTATTGTGGGGAGACTTTGACCCATTGTGGGGAACCTGCAAGGGAACCTGCGGCCTAATGTGGGGAAACTGCTACCTTATGTGGGGAGTCTATGCTACCTTATGTGGGGAGTCTATGCTACCTTATGTGGGGAATCTGTGCTACCTAATGTGGGGAAATTGCTACCTAATGTGGGGAATCTGTGCTACCTAATGTGGGGAAATTGCTACCTAATGTGGGGTAACTGGTACCTACCTAATGTGGGGGAACTGGTACCAAATGTAGGGAATCTATGCTGCCTAATGTGGGGAATAGATGCTACCTAATGTGGGGAGACTGCAACCTACCTAATGCGGGGGAACTGCTGCCTACCTAATGCTCCCCCCCCTGGCAGTAGCACCCTCATCATCCACCAGCAACACCCCCCCCCCCAGCAGCACCTCCATCAGCAGATCCTGATGGTGGATGATGGCAGTGCTCCTGCCAGGAGGATGATCCTGCCGATGGATGATGGGGATGATACTGCCAGGGGGGATGGCTAGTAGCACCCTCATCATCCTCCAGCAACACCCCCCCGAGTAGTAGCACCCCCATCATCCACTAGCAACACCACCAATACCCTGCTCCCGTCGTAATAGCATCAGCTAACGGATGTTGAGGGGTGTTACTGCGGTTGTGGTATTATATTGAGAGGGTGCACTGTATGGCAACGTTATATTCAGAGGGCGCAGTTTGTGGTAGTATTATATTCAGAGGGTGCAGTGGGTGGTAGTATTATATTCAGAGGGCGCAGTTTGTGGTAGTATTATTAGAGATGAGCGAACTTACAGTAAATTCGATTCGTCACAAACTTCTCGGCTCGGCAGTTGATTGCTTATTCTGCGTAAATTAGTTCAGCCTTCAGGTGCTCCGGTGGGCTGGCAAAGGTGGATACATTCCTAGGAAAGAGTCTCCTAGGACTGTATCCACCTTTTCCAGCCCACGGGAGCACCTGAAAGCTGAACTAATTTATGCAGGAAAAGTTATCAACTGCCGAGCAGAGAAGTTTGTGACGAGTTGAATTTACTGTAGTTTGCTCATCTCTAAGTATTATATTCAGAGGGCGCAGTGGGTGGTAGTATTATATTCAGAGGGTACAGTATGTGGCGGTATTATATTCAGAGGGTACAGTATGTGGCGGTATTATATTTAGGGGTACAGTATGTGGCAGATTTATATTCAGGGGTACAGTATGTGGCAGATTTATATTCAGGGGTACAGTATGTGGCAGATTTATATTCAGGGGTACAGTATGTGGCAGATTTATATTCAGGGGTACAGTATGTGGCAGATTTATATTCAGAGGGTACAGTATGTGGCAGATTTATATTCAGAGGGTACAGTATGTGGCAGATTCATATTCAGAGGGCGCAGTTTGTGGTAGTATTATATTCAGTGGGTACAGTGTGTGGCGGTATTATATTCAGGGGTACAGTATGTGGCAGATTTATATTCAGAGGGTACAGTATGTGTTGGTATTATATTCAGAATGTACAGTGTGTACAGTGTATTATATTCAGTGGGTATGGTGTATGGAAGATTTATAAGCAAAGAGTATAGTGTATAGTAGTATTATATTTAGAGGATACAGTGTCTGGTAGGTTTATAATAATAATTGTTTTCATATAGAGGATGAGAATGCGCTGACATAGTGAGGAGACGTCTGGGCGTCACATTCTGCAGAGAGAAGTTTTAGCTGGATCAAGTCCTGGCGGTATGTACCATCTGAATTAGATAAGTGAAGACTATAGAGAAGACGTCACCTGTAGTCACTGATATCATTGTGTATTCTCCTCACTATAGAGAAGACGTCTCCTGTAATCACTGATATCATTGTGTATTCTCCTCACTATAGAGAAGAGGTCATTTGTAGTCACTGATATCATTGTACATTCTCCTCACTATAGAGAAGACGTCACCTGTAGTCACTGATATCATTGTGTAGTCTCCTCACTATAGATAAGACGTCACCTGTAGTCACTGATATCATTGTGTATTCTCCTCACTATAGATAAGACATCACCTGTAATCACTGATATCATTGTACATTCTCCTCACTATAGAGAAGACGTCAACTGTAGTCACTGATATCATTGTGTATTCTCCTCACTATAGAGAAGACGTCCCCTGTAGTCAGATATCATTGTGTATTCTCCTCACTATAGAGAAGACGTCCCCTGTAGTCAGATATCATTGTGTATTCTCCTCACTATAGAGAAGATGTCACCTGTAGTCACTGATACCATTGTACATTCTCCTCTCTACATCAGAGCTGTAGTCACTTGTCAGTTCTACAGTTAGGTCAGTGAAACTACAACTCCCAGCATAACCTCACCACTGCTCAAAGGGGTACTCTACTGGAAAACATTTTTTTTAATCAGCTGGTGCTACAAAGTTAAACAGATTTGTAAATTACTTCTATTTAAAAATCTTAATCCTTCCAGTACTTATTAGCTGCTGTATAAGCGATTCACAGGAAGTTTTTTTTAATTTTATTTATTTTCTGTCTGACCACAGTGCTCTGTGCTAACACCTCTGTCCATGTCAAGAACTGTCCATAGTAGGAGCAAATCCCCATAGCAAACCTATCCTGCTCTGGACAGTTCCTGACATGGACAGAGGTGTCAGCAAATAGCACTGTGGTCAGACTGGAAAGAACTACACAACTTCCTGTGGAGCATACACCAGCTTATAAGTACTGTAAGTATTAAGATTTTAAATAGAAGTAATTTAAAAATCTGTTTAACTTTCTGGCACCAGTTGATATAAAAGTAAATGTTTTCCAGTGGAGTACCCCTTTAAGTAATTCTGGGAGCTGTATATTTCAATGGTGAAAACTTCTTTAACACTTTCCCATTCTGTGGCAACTGGTATATCTGATTATTATACTGGAATTTCTCACAATGCGCTACAACAGTGGTGTCTGTCACAACAGGCTAAAAACTTACTGAGGGGGGGGGGGGGGTAGGTATGGGGGTGACACCATTTTCTACCGCACCGGGTGACACCAACCCTAGCAACGCCACTGGTGAGAGCGTGCCATGTATATTTGAAGTCTAAATTGGTGATTTGCACAGGGATGGCTGATTTTACAGCGGTTCTGACATAAACGCAAAACAATAAATACCCAGATGTAAGCCCATTTGGGAAACTACACCCCTCACGGAATGTAACAAGGGGTAGAGTGAGCCCTAACACCCCACAGGTGTTTGACAAATTTCCGTTAAAGTTGGATGTGAAAATGAAAAAAAAACATTTTTCACTAAAATGCTGGTGTTACCCTACATTTTTCATGTTCAGAAGGGAGAATAGGAAAAAAGCCCCCCAAAATGTGTAGCCCCATTTCCATATGTGGATGTAAAGTGCTCTGCTGGCACCATTGGTCTTCTGGAGAGAGAATGTGTCCGGAATTGAAGGCCATGTGTGTTTACAAAGCCCCCTTAGTGCCAGAACAGTGGACCCCCCCATACGTGACCCCATTTTGGAAACTACACCCTCACATATTGAAATAAGGGGTGCAATGAGCATTTACATCCCACAGGTGTCTGACAGATTTTTGGAACAGTGGTCCGTGAAAATGAAAAATTTTATTTTTCATTTGCACAGCCCACTGTTCCAAAGATCTGTCAAATGCCAGTGGGGTGTAAATGTTCACTGCACCCCTTATTAAATTCTGTGAGGGGTGTAGTTTCAAAAATAGTCACATGTGGGGGGGGGGTCCACTGTTCTGGCACCACGGGTTGCTTTGTAAATGCACATGGCCCCTGACTTCCATTCCAAACAAATTCTCTCGCCATAAGCTCAATGGCGCTCCTCTTCTGAGCATTGTAGTTCACCCGCAGAACACTTTACATCCATAAATGGGGTATTTCCATTTGGGGTTACAAATTTTGGGAGGCTTTTTCTCCAATTACCCCTTGTGAAAATGAAAATTTTGGGGTAAAACCAGCATTTTAGTGAAAAAAAGCTAATTTTTCATTTTCACGTCCAACTTTAGCGGAAATTTGTCAAGCACCTGTGGGCTGTTAAGGCTCACTGTACCCCTTTTTACGTTCCTTGAAGGGTGTAGATTCCAAAATAGTATGCCATGTGGTTTCTTTTTTGCTGTTCTGGCACCATAGGGGCTTCCTAAATGCGACATGCCCCCCAAAAACCATTTCAGCAAAATTTGCTTTCCAAAAGTGAAATGTGACTTCTTCTCTTCTGAGCATTGTAGTGCGCCCGCAGTGCACTTGACGTCCACATATGGGGTATTTCCATACTCAGAAGAGATTGGGTTAAAAATTTTGGGGGGCATTTTTTCCTATCCTATAACCCCTTGTAAAAATGTAAAAGTTTGGAGAAAACCAGCATTTTAGTGAAAAAAAATAAAAATTAATTTACACATTCAACTTTAACGAAAAGTCGTCAAACACCTGTGGGGTATTAAGGCTCACTGGACCTCTTATTACTTGCCTTGAGGGGTGTAGTTTCCAAAATGGTATGCCATGTGGGGTTTTCTGCTGTTCTGGCACCATAGGGGCTTCCTAAATGTGACATGCCCCCAAAAACCATTTCAGCAAAATTCACTCTCCAAAATCCCATTGTTGCTCCTTCCCTTCTGAGCCCTCTACTGTGCCCACCGAACACTTGACATACACATATGAGGTATTTCCTTACTCAAGAGAAATTGAGTTACAAATTTTGAAAGGATTTTTCTCCTTTTACCCCTTGTAAAATTTCAAAAACTGGGTCTACAAGAAAATAAGAGTGTAAAACCTTACCTTACCTTGCTGCTACTCCTGCGAAACACCTAAAGGGTTAACACACTTTTTGAATGTCATTTTGAATACTTTGAGGGGTGCAGTTTTTATAATGGGGTAATTTATGGGGTGTTTCTAATATGAAGACCCCTCAAATCCACCTCGAAACTGAACTGGTCCCTGAAAAATTCCGATTTTGAAAATTTTGTGAAAAATGTGAAAATTGCTGATGAACTTTGAAGCCCTCTGGTGTCTTCCAAAAGTAAAAATGCCAACATAAAGTAGACATATTGTATTTGTGAATCAATGTATAATTTATTTGGAATATTCATTTTGTTTACAAGCAGAGAGTTTCAAAGTTAGAAAAATGCTAAATTTTCATGAAATTTGGGGATTTTTCACCAAGAAAGGATGCAAGTAACGACAAAAATTTACCACTGTGTTAAAGTAGAATATGTCACGAAAAAACAGTCTCAAAATCAAAACAATCTGTAAAAGCATCCCAGAGTTATTAATGCTTAAAGTGACAGTGGTCAGAACTGCAAAAAAGGGCTCAGTCCTTAAGGTGAAAAAGGGCTCAGTCCTTAACCCCTTAAGGACCCAGCCATTTACACCTTAGGACCAGAGCGTCTTTTGAACATCTGACCACTGTCACTTTAAACATTATTAACTCTGGAATACTTTTAGTTATCATTCTGATTCAGAGATAGTTTTTTCGTGACATATTCTAATTTAACATAGTGGTAATTTTTGTGGTAGATTGCATCCTTTCTTGGTGAAAAATTCCAAAATTTTATGAAAAAATTTAAAATGTTGCATTTTTCTAACTTTGAAGCTCTCTGCTTCAAAAAAAAAATGGATATTCCAAATAAATTTTATTTTTATTCACAAATACGACAGGCATTTATCAAGCGATTTAGTTAATTTTTCTTTACTAAAAATCTCGCAAAAATGTTGCACCTGCGACTACGCGATTTTTCGTGCGACATTTTGACTGGAAAGCTAGAAAAGCAAGTTTTCCAAAACTTAACTACGAAGTAATAATTTTAAAATGGACTACGGGTAGTCTGGTATTTATTAACTGCGACAGTCGCAACTGCGCAAAAAAAAGTTGCAACAAGGTTAAAAATTTACTAAATTTGCTCCACCTCAAACATGGAGCAGAAAAAGCTACTACCAAAGTAAAAAAGAAGAAATTGCTTACGTGAAAGAAAATTATCAACAGGCTGAAACCAGTTGATAAATAATTCACACATAAGCAAAAACAAAGTAAAGAAAAAAGTACTAAAAAAAGGAATACATAAGCAAACATTGATAAATGTCCCTCAATATGTCTACTTTATGTTTGCATCATAAAATTTTTTTTTTTTTTTAAAGTAGAAATTTTTATTTTCCTTAAGAGAAACAAATAAACAGTTGTGCGGTAACAAACAACAATCAGTTGAAATGCTTACAAAAGGTAATCGGGTAGGTACCTCCGATCTATAAAACCATTGCATTGGCATAAAGACTGCGAGAAAGCATACAAGATTGTAGCCGTGCTGGTCATATGTCAGTCATGAGAGACATGTATCTAGAGGTGAGTGTGGAGAGCTAGAACAACTATCTATCTAATCGAAGTTATAGCAACTGTTTAGAGAGAGGTCCAGAGAGAGGGAAGAAAGAGAGGTACTAAGGCAACAGGGTAGTGGAAGAGAAAGAGAAAGTGGTAGTTAAGGGAAGGAGGAAAGAGAGGGTAGGAAAAGAGCATATGAGTACAAGAATGGTAGTGGTACAAAGTGTTACAGGTAGCGCATCGGTGGGTTCCCAAGTGCGGTGAGCAGGTTCGTTCCCCTCCCCGTGGCTGCGATCTGGAGTTTGAGTTGGGGACTCAACACACCCGGGAGACTCCCTGGACTGGGTGGGTGGAGTGTGAGGTGTATAATGTTCTGTAAGAGTCAGTAGATAGGAAGGCAGTCCATGGGCCCCATATTAGGTGATGTTTCGTTGCCTGACGTCTGGAGTCAGCTAGGAGCTCCTCCATCCGGTGAAGGTGGGAGAGTTCCTGAAACCAGGATGAGAGTGTAGGTGGGGAGGCGGATTTCCAGTTCCTCGGTATGACTGTTCTCGCTGCTAGGACCATGAAGCCCGCGAGGCGTGCTTGCCATTTCGGTAAAGGAGACGGGAACATGGAGAGCAGGAGGGGGCCAGGGAGTTTAGGGAGTTGGATGGATTTCAGCCTATGAATGAGTTCTAAGACTTGGGACCAGAAGGAGGTCAGGGCATTACATGTCAGCCAAATATGTGTCATATTTCCCCCAGGTTCTCCGCATCTCCAACACGTGTCAGGAACACCCGGGTAAAATTTTGCGAGGAGGGAGGGGACTCTGTACCACCTAGTTAGTATTTTATAATTCGTTTCCTGAGCTTTGCAGGAGGTGGACAGTTTATGGCATTGCAGTAACGCTTTCTTCCAATCCTCGTCAGAGAAGCATGTGTCTAGTTCCTTCTCCCACCCGTTTCTATAAGGTAATGGGGTGGTCCGTAAGGAGTCTAGTAGGAGATAATATAGAGTGCTAATCGGACGGAAAGTCCTGTCAGAGGCTACACATAGCTTCTCGAACGGAGAGAGGGTGCGATGTAGATGGAGGGGGGATTTGGAAGTCTTGTAAAAGTGATGCAGTTGAGAATACTGGAAGGATTGTGTGAAAGATGTAGGGGGGCCACCACATAGGGCATCAAGTGGTTTAAGGGAGGTCGGTGAGGAGGTGGAAGAATGTGGGAGAGTCGGCCCTGGACATTCCTAAGAAGAGAGAGGCAGAGTGTGCTGCTGGGAAGAGGGGGTTGCCAAAAACAGGCGTCAGTGGACCATTGGGCGTGTAGATCGCGAGGGTAGGTAAGAAGTGTCGTTTGATGTGTGCAATCGAGGCTGTGACTGGAGGCATGTCTGTGGTGAGGTGAGGAGGAAGTTTTTTCCCAGGGAGCCACAGTAGCGTTTTGGGGTCTAATGAAGTGGCGTCTCGTTCTAGGGCTGTCCAGAGTTTGTTTGTGTCAAGTGTGTGGCAATCCAGTACTCTGGCTAGGACCGCTGCAAGGTGGTAGTGAAAGCAATGAGGGAGACCCAGGCCACCGTCAAGTTTGCGCATGGATAGGATTTCCCTGTTGAGTCTCGGGGGTTTATGGGCCCAGACAAAGCCAGTGAAGAGGACAGAGACCTCCCTGAAGAAAGAGCGTGAGAGGAGTGTCGGTATAGCAGAGAACAGATAGAGTAGGCGGGGTAGGACATTCATTTTCAGGATGTTAATCCGTCCTATCCAGGAAAAGTCTCTGCGCTCCCACCTGGCAAGGTCCCGCCCCAGCATCTTCAATAACGGGGGGAAGTTTAGAGTGTAAGTATCAGACAGGTTGGAGGGGATCTGGACACCTAGATATTTTAGGGATCTGTCACACCATTTGAAGGGGTATGTAGTACGGAGATGATTGACCAATTCTGGAGGAAGGGTAATATTGAGGGCCTCGCTTTTGGATGGATTTAACTTGTAATTGCTATGGTAAGAGAATGTGCGTATGGTGGAGAGAAGCGAGGGGAGAGATATAAGGGGGGCAGACAGGTATAGCAGGAGGTCGTCTGCAAAGGCGGCGCATTTGCACTGGCACGAGGGGGTCTGGAGTCCCTTGATGTCTTTGTTTTGCCGGATGGCGTTAAGCAGATGTTCCATGCACAAAATGTATAAAATCGGGGAAAGGGGGCAGCCTTGCCTCGTGCCATTGCCAATGTCAAACGGTGGGGATAGGAGGCCGTTCACTCTGACCTGAGCTTGTGGATTAGAGTAGAGAGCCATTATACGAGCCTTCATCAGGGTGCCCAACCCAATCTGAGACAGAGTGGCGTCAAGAAAGCCCCAATCCACATGGTCAAACGCCTTCTCCGCGTCGAGAGACAGTAGAAATATGGGAGAGCGGGTTTTTCGAGCATAGTGGACGGCAGAGAAGGTACGGAGAGTGTTATCTCTCGCCTCTCTTCCTCTTACAAATCCTACTTGGTCCGCGTGGATTAAGGCTTCCATATGGGTAGCCAGTCTGTTTGCGATAAGTTTAGCAAAAAGTTTTGTATCTACGTTAAGGAGGGAAATTGGTCTGTAGTTTTGACATTGGGTGGGGTCCTTACCCTCCTTCGGTATCACCGTGATGAAGGCTCTCAAGAAAGATGTGGGAATAGAGGATGAATCAGAGATATAGTTAAAAGCTGTGAGGAGGGGAGAGGTCAAGTTGTCACGAAGGGCTTTGTAGAATTTGGCTGTGTAACCATCTGGGCCGGGGCTTTTACCCGCCGGGAGGGCCGATATAGCTGTTGTAAGTTCTTCTGATGTGAATGGGGATTCTAGGGAGGATATGGTGTCAGGCGAGAGGCAGGGAAGCGCCGTGGAGGAGATATATTGCGATAAAGACGGTTGGGTGTTTGGGGATGTAGGGGGTGGAGTCGGCAGGTTGTAGAGGGTCATGTAGTACTGTCTAAAGGCTGATAATATGTCTTGGGTTAGGTGAGACTGCGTGCCTTTGTTATTCTGGATGGATGAGATATAAAGTGAGGAGCGTTTTTCTCTTAAAGCTCTGGTGAGTAGCTTGCCTGACTTGTTCCCCCATTCATAGAAATGGCGTCCAGTAATTTGTTTGTAATATTGATATTTTGAGTTAAATAGAGACAGCAATTCCTGTCTTACTTTAATGATATCCCTGAGGGTCTGTTCGTGAAGGGTTTGTTTGTGTTGTGATTCTAAGGAGGCGAGGTTGGTTAGTAAGGAGGATAGCTTCGCTGCTCCTTCTCGTTTAAGCCGGGACCCATGTCTCACCAAGACGCCTCGTAGGACACATTTCAACGCCTCCCATTTAATGAGAGGAGACGAAATGTCATGTTCATGATCAGAGTTAAAATTTGAGATTGTTTCTGTCAACTCCTGTAGGCATAATGGATCTAGGAGAAGGGATTCGTTCAGGCGCCAGGTGGCATGGGGTTTGGCAAACGAGGGTAGCGTGAAGGAGAGGTGTACCGGGGCGTGGTCAGAAAATGTAACAGATCCTATCGAGGCCGATGTAATTGATGGAAGGAAATGATGGGAGCAGAAAATATAGTCGATGCGACTATAAATATTTCTGGGATGGGAGTAGAAGGAGAAGTCTCTACCTTGAGGGTGCATTGTGCGCCACGTATCGCTGAGCTGAAGGGCGTGTAGTTTTTGTTTAATGGATCTGAGTTGGCGATAGGGGATATAAGAGTGTCCAGAGGAAGTGTCAGTAAGGGGGGAAAGTGGAATGTTGAGGTCACCACACAGAATAATGTGGCCAGTGGCGAAGGAGGATAGGGCTTCTAAGGTTGCGCATAAGAAGGCAACTTGCCCGTGATTGGGGGCATAAATGGAGGCAATGGTTAATTTCTGGCCAGCTAGGTCACAGTTGGCGAATACAAATCTCGCATTTGGGTCCGTTATCGATTCTACTATCTTGATGGGCAAGGATCTATGGAAGGCGAGTGAAACGCCTTTTGATTTTGAGTCTGGGTTTGTGCTGTGTATCCATGTGGGAAAGTAGCGACTGAGGAATCTGGGGATCTGGTCACTACGAAAGTGAGTTTCCTGAAGGGCTAATATGTGTGATTTCATCTTGTGCAGATTATACAATAGTTGGGCTCTCTTTTCGGGCATGTTGAGTCCCCTAACATTGAGGGACGTTACATTTATGTCAGCCATCATTGGAGGAGGGGATGATGAAGTCTAACTCACCACCACGGAGGGGTCTCACCCGCAGCACCACGCTTCGGAACCACTTCAGACGGAGGACAGTATACCTGTAATCGGAGAAGAAAGAGAAGTTGAGAGGAAGGAGGAACAGAAAGGGAGGTAGGAAGGTATCGCGAAACAGAAACAGGGACATGGGGTTGAAGAGGGAGAGCAAACGCATAGGCACGTTTGCAAAGGGACTATATGAGGTGGCCATAAGGGCCAAGCAAAGGGTCAGAACCAGCTGGACCCTAAATCTAGTGGGGGTAACGAGGTAGGCGCGCCCGGCTAGAGGCGTAGTAGTAAGTACCATGGATGAGAATGAGCAGAGGGGATTGGGGTCTGGATGCTATCAATTGTGCCACTCAATCATTATTCCATGGTGAGGGCTCAGAGTGGGTGGGCAGTGACATGTTGGTCAGGTACTAAGACCCTACGAATTCTAAATATTGGGAGGCATGGAATCAGAGCAGGAACACAGAACAGTAACAATAGTAACAAAACATGGCAAAGGGGGACCCGGTGATAGAGACCAGTTAGGAGTAGCTAACTAGCGCCAGCTGATGGAATGAGATAGTATTAGTATGGCAATTAAACCGGGTGAGGTAGTGATGAACAAAAAGTCACAACCGTGTGGTACACTATATGGTACCCGGGAACAAGGAACTGAAGATTCTCAGGGTGAATTATCAGGATGAATGCAGTATAAGGTCGATTAGAGAGTCCAGGAGTCAATCAGGTCTTCCTCTTCTGACGTTGTGGTAGAGGAGCGGGATGAGCACTCTCTTGGTTTCCGCGTGGACGAGTAGGGTGTATATCTCGTGGAAAAGCAGGAGCACCGTTGAATAAATCTTCTCATTCCGGCAGGGACATAGGTGGAAGTTTGAATGTATGTAGGAATAGACCTATGTCATCAGGAGATCTCAGGGTCGCTGAGGTAGAGCCATGTCGCGCTGTCAGCGAGAAGGGAAAGCCCCATCGATATAGGATTTTAGCATTTTGGAGGACTTGAAGTAGGGGTTTCAGCGCTGATCTCAGGCGTAGAGTGCGGAGGGAGAGGTCAGGGTATAGTTGCACCGTACAACCAGCGTATGTAAGAGACTTGAGAGTGCGGGCTTTGCGCATAATGTCATCTTTTTGGAAGTAGTGATGGATCCGGCAGATGACATCTCGCGGTTTCTTTGGGTCGGGGTTTTTAGGTTTCTGCGCACGGTGCGCCCTGTTCATTTCTATAAAATTATCTGGAGGTTTTTGCAAGACTTCGTTGTAGAGTCTTTGTAGTGTGGGTGCTAGGTCTTGAGGCAGGACGGATTCTGGTAAGCCTTTAATGCGTATATTGTTCCTGCGATTCCTGTTGTCCAGGTCATCTAGATGTTCAATTGTTGCAGTCTGTTGCGTGGACAGTTTCTTAGTGGAGTCTTGTAAAGCCTGTATCTGCAGTGTGGTAGACTTGTGGTTTTCTTCCAGTTGCATAACTCGGGTTCTGAGTTGCGATACTTCTGTCTTAACAGGTTGCAAGTCCTTTGTCCATGCTGATTTCAAGTCTGAAGCCAGAGAGAGGAGGTCTGTCTTGGTAGGCAACAAAGCAAGCAAGGCCTTTAGTTCTGGGTGATTCTTGAGCGTGCGGACTGCCATTTCAGGCGAGGGTAGAAGAGGCGGGGGGCCATGTTGGGTCTGCCCGGAGTTAGTGTCATGAGGTTTACTCGAGGTCAAAGCATTAGATGTTTTAGGTGTGAGTTTCACATTATCTTGCGAGTCATCAAAAGAGGATCTACCAGACATAGTAGTCCTACGAACTGTGGCTTTACATGGAGTCTTAAAAAGTTTTTTTTTCGCAGGTGGGCTCGCACCCCAATAGTCGGGGGTGTCAGTGTCATCTGAGGATTCGTCGGTGCTCCTATCAGACCTGGAGTCTGTGACCTCCATTTCAGCAGCCCAATCTAAGACGTTTCTGGGTGGTGGACCCGGGACTTGGAGGGTAGTTAAGGTCAATGGAGTGGGGGTTGTCCCTGGGGTCTCCACTACGCTGGTGGGTTGGTCATGTATAGTTGCCACAGCACAGGTAGTTTGCTGGGCGGATGGGGCCAGGCGTGTAGGGTGCACAATCGGTATGCAGGCTGATTCGGGGGTTGTGGGAGGTTTGTCGGTGTGCACCTTTACAGGTGTGTAAGGGCCCTCTGGGGATTGTGCGTCCTGTAGTGGTCCCGTGGCAAAAAGGGGAGAGTGGGCTGTGTGGTCCCATTGTAGGCTGATGACCGGCTTGGTTAAGGTGCTATCCCCATTTGCAATTGGGGACAGCGTTTGTGTGAAGAGCTCAGGAGGAGGTATGGGCATTCCCTGTAGCCCCTGAGTATGGGAGACTTTAGTGGCTGGAGAGCGCTGCATGGGCTGTACTGCAGGGGCCGCATTATGGAGAGGGGTAACAGGTACTTGCGTTCCCTGGTGGTCTGTGGTCTCAGCAGAGGGTACGGAGCTCTCCTGGGTTTTTTCCGGGCCGCTGCCCATGATCTTCGGTATACTGCGGGTCGCGGTCTCCTGTCGGGAAGCCGCGTTGTGCTGCGTCTGAGCTTCACTTCCGGTTTCCAGCATGGCGGTGCTGGCGTGTGAGGCAGCAGGAGAAGAGGCTGTGCGCAGCTGCTGGGGTAAGAAGAAGGCTGAAATGGAGCGAGGGGGATTCACGGGGTGTTCTGGTGGTCTCTGGGCACCTTTTTTCTTATGGTTGCCTCCCATAATATGCAGTTAGAGCCCTTAGTGCGGAGACCCCTGTAGGAGCGCTCAGAAGTCGCGTCTACCCGCCAGCGCGTCAAGCCACGCCCCCTGCATCATAAAATTTATGAGTTTTTACTTTTGGAAGAAACCAGAGGGCTTCAAAGTTCAGCAGCAATTTTCAAAATTTTCACAAAATTTTCAAACTCACTATTTTTCAGTTTAGTTTTGAAGTGGATTTGAAGGGTCTTCATATTAGAAATACCCCATAAATGACCCCATTATAAAAACTGCACCCCCGAAAGTATTCAAAATGACATTCAGTAAGTGTTTTAACCCTTTAGGTGTTTCACAGGAATAGCAGCAAAGTGAAGGAGAAAATTCAAAATCTTAATTTTTTTACACTCGCATGTTCTTGTAGACCCAATTTTTGAATTTTTGCAAAGGGTAAAAAGGAGAAAATTTTTACTGGTATTTGAAACCCAATTTCTCTCGAGTAAGCACATACCTTATATGTCTATGTTAATTGTTTGGCGGGCGCAGTAGAGGGCTCAGAAGGGAAGGAGCGACAAATGGTTTTTGGGGGGCATGCCGCATTTAGGAAGCCCCTATGGTGCCAGAACAGCAAAAAAAAACACATGGCATACCATTTTGGAAACTAGACCCCTCGGGGAACGTAATAAGGGGTAAAGTGAACCTTAATACCCCACAGGTGTTTCACGACTTTTGCATATGTAGAAAAAAAAAATGTTTTACCTAAAATACTTGGTTTCCCAAAAATTTTACATTTTTAAAAAGGGTAATAGCAGAAAATACCCCCCAAAATTTGTAACACAATTTCTCCCGAGTACGGCGATACCCCATATGTGACCCTAAACTGCTGCCTTGAAAGACGACAGGGCTCCAAAGTGAGAGCGCCATGCGCATTTGAGGCCTAAATTAGGGACTTGCATAGGGGTGGACATAGGGGTATTCTACGCCAGTGATTTCCAAACAGGGTGCCTCCAGCTGTTGTAAAACTCCCAGCAGGCCTGGACAGTCAGTGGCTGTCCGGCAATACTGGGAGTTGTTGTTTTGCAACAGCTGGAGGCTCCGTTTTGGAAACAGTGGCGTACCAGACGTTTTTCATTTTTATTGGGGAGGGGGCTGTGTAGGGGTATGTGTATATGTAGTGTTTTTAACTCTTTATTTTATTGTGTGTTAGTGTAGTGTAGTGTTCTTAGGGTACAGTCGCACGGGTGGGGGTTCACACTGGCAGTTTCTCGCTGGCAGTTTGAGCTGCGGCAGAAAATTTGCCGCAGCTCAAACTTGCAGCCGGATACTTACTGTAAACCTCCGCCCATATGAGTGTACCCTGTACATTCACATTGGGGGGGGGGGGGACATCCAGCTGTTGCAAAACTACAACTCCCAGCATGTACGGTCTATCAGTGCATGCTGGGAGTTGTAGTTTTGCAACAGCTGGAGGCATACTATTTTGGCTGGGAATGCTGGGGATTGTAGTTAGGCAACAGCTGGAGACATACTGGTTTTCTACTTAACTCAGTGTTTCACAACCAGTGTGCCTCCAGCTGTTGCAAAACTACAACTCCCAGCATGTCCGGTGCATGCTGGGAGTTGTAGTTTGCAACAGCTGGAGGCACACCGGTCGTGAAACGAGTTAAGTAAAAAAAAACTGTGTTTCACAACCAGTGTGCCCTCAGCTGTTGCAAAACTACAACTCTCAGCAGTCACCGACATCCAATGGGCATGCTGGGAGTTGTAGTTATGCAACCAGCAGATGCACTACTACAACTCCCAGCATGCACTTTAACTGATTGTGCAAGCTGGAAGTTGTAGTTATACAACAGCTGAAGGTACACTTTTCCATAGAAAAAATGTGCCTCCAGCTGTTGCAAAACTATAAGTCCCAGCATGCCCATAAGGGAATGCTGGGAGTTGTGGTGGTCTGCCTCCTGCTGTTGCATGACTACAGCTCCAAGCATGCCCTTTTTGCATGCTGGGAGCTGTTGCTAAGCAACACCAGGAGGCCGTCACTCACGTCTAACTGCTGATCCACGCTGCAGGTCAGTCCCTCGCCGCCGCTTCTGGGGCCCCGATCCCAACAGGGACGCCGGGGATCGGAGTCCCCAGCTGCCGGGGTCCACGTCCCGCACCCGCTCACGTCCTCCGGAAGAGGCGCAGAGCGGGTTGCGGGAGTGACACCCGCAGCAGGTGCCCTGATTGGTCGGCCGGTAAACCGGCCGAAGAATCAGGGCGATCGTGAGGTGGCACCAGTGCCACCTTTCCCATGCTGGCTATGGCTGTTCGGGGCCGTCACTGGAGACCCGATTGACCCGGAATCCGCCGCAGATCACTGGGCTGAATTGTACAGCTATCTGCGGCCATCCCCGACATGGGGGGTCATCATGACCCCCCTGGGCGATATGCCGCGATGCCTGCTGAACTATTTCAGCAGGCATCGGGCACCGGCTCCGCTCCAGATGGCTGCGGGGGGCCGGGAAAGCGCATGACGTTCTCATACGTCATGTGTCCTTAAGGACTCAAAAATGGAGACGTATGAGAACGTCATGTGTCCTTAAGGGGTTAAAATATTGGCACCACATTTGCCATGAGCCAGTCCTGGGGAACAGACCCTGTTACTATAGAGTCCCTGAATATAAAAAATAGAGGTCTGTCTATTACAATACTTAATTGCTTTAGAACATGGGGGTGAATGCCATCTGGACCTGGCGATTTGTCTAGTTTGATTTTTTGTAGGCGGCACTGTACTTCTTCCTGGGTTAGACAGGTGACCTGTACTGGGGAGTTTAACTTATTTTCACCTGGCATTTCAATTTCCTAGGTGAATACACTGGAGAAGAATTTGTTTAATATATTTCCTTTTTCCTGATCCCCATTTATATTTTCTTTCTCATCATTTTTTTAAAGGGCCAACACTTTAATTTTTAACCTTTTTTCTATTTATATAGTTAAAAAACATTTTGGGGTTAGTTTTACTCTCTTTGGCAATAAGTCTTTCTGTCTCAATTTTTGTCTTTTTTTTTTCTGTCTTTTACATATTTTACATTTATATATATTTTACATTATATACATTATATTTTACTTCTAATCTCATGGCACTATTGGTGGCCGCATCTGGAATGCGATGTCTCAGAATTTGTCCAATTCTGTGTCACCTGTGCATGTGAGAAAACTCCTCGACAAAAACCTTCGGGACTCTTACAGCGATTGCCCATTCCGGAGACTCCATGGAGTCACATTGCAATTGATTTTATTACCGATCTTCCACCATCTCATAATAACACGGTCATCTGGGTCATAGTTAATCGGTTTTCCAAAATGGCTCATTTCATCCCACTTCCTGTTCTTCCATCTGCTCCACAGTTGGCAAAGCATTTCTTACAACATATTTTCCGTGTACATGGTCTATCAGAACATATCATCTCAGACCATGGAGTTCAGTTTGTGTCCAAGTTCTAGCGAGCTCTCTGTACCCGTCTTGATATCCATCTCCTCTTCCTACCACCCTCAGTCTAACGGTCAAGTGGAGAAGGTAAATCAGATTTTGAAGACTTATCTTTGCCATTTTGTTTCTGCTCATCTGGACGACTGGGTTGATCTTCTTCCCTGGACCGAATTTTCCTATAATCATAAGGATTCTGAGTCCACGAGGACCTCTCAGTTTTTTATTGTTTATGGTCATCATCTCCGGTCTCCAGTTTCTTCTGGTGTCCCAGCTGTAGATGAACTTGTCCGTGACTTCTCTTCCCTTTGGCGACAGACTCGGCATTATTTGTCCCTGGCCTCCTCTTGCATGAAAAACCAGGATGATAAGAAAAGAAGACCTCCTCCATCCTTCTCTCCCGGTGATAAAGTTTGGTTATCTTTTAAGTAAATTTGTTTCAAAATTCCCAGTTGCAAGTTAGGTCCTTGATTCCTCGGTCTGCAGACCAAAGGGGGGGTACTGTTACACACTGCGCTCCGGCCAGACACGTCGGCCGTGAGCGCATCTCCCCTCTCATTTCTCCTGCCGGCGGGGCTGGGATTCGCATCTACGGACGCGCCCGCATTCGAGTCCCCTCCCGTCACTCATCTCCGCCTTCTGCCTCTGTCTCTCAGCTCTAGCACGCGCCAGAGCTCGGAAATTTAAAAGGCCAGTACCCCTATAATCATGGGTTTCACCTGCCCCATTGTTATAAGTTTCCGCACCTCCCACATACCTCTGCCGGATCTTTGTTTGCCACTGTGCCTAAGAGAAAGCGTTTTCTGTGTTGTCTTCTCGTGTTCCTGACCTATGCATTCCGTAACCTAACCATGTTCCTTGCCACCTGCCTATTGACCTATTGCTAAGTTCCTGACTAGGCTCCTGTGCCGCCTGCCCTGACCTAGTGCTATCCTGACTAAGTCCTGTCTCCCCCCCATTCTGTGCCTCACTTCACCTCAGCTGCCTGTGTGGTCGAGTCATGCCAAAGTAGCGACCTGGGTGTCACCTGCCGCAGCAAGACCATCCCGCTTTGCGGCGGGCTCTGGTGAAAACCAGAGACACCTTAGACTCCGCTCCCTGGCACGGCCCGCGTCATCTGCCACACACGTCCAGCGGATCTACTACCTCTCGTGTTCCAGAGTACTGCGGTCCAGTGTATCTACTACCTCCGAGTTCCAGTCGACTGCGGTAAGTCTAATAAAACTATTCAGAACCCACATGAAAATACACTTGCTGCTGTGGCCTGATTAGACACTGGGTGTTGCCGCAAGAGGGCATAAAAGTGCTTCCCCTGCTGCCCTATAATAAAAGGCCTTCAGAGGCTACTTTTGGGTAGTGTACCTTTTGGTGAAAAATCGTTGACTGCTAGACATGCCTCTACAATGCACTCAAACACATTTTGTTCAGTTGACAGGCTTTGAGTAGATGTGCTCCATTTGACAGAGAGTAGTAGGATGGTCATTTTAACAAATTTCCTGTGACCTAGCTGTTATAAGGTTATGTGAGGGCACACTGTGGTTATGTAAGGGCACGCTGTGGTTATGTGAGGGCACTTTGTGGTTATGTGAGGGAATGCTGTGGTTATGTGAGGGCATGCTGTGGTTATGTGTGGGCACGCACACATGGCCAACAGGCAACAGACAGCCCCGACAGACCACCTGTTTGATCCACCAACAAGTGTAAGCAGCTCCCACAGTTTCCTTCTCCACCATCCAGATGCTGGTGACCCCTTCATTACACACGCCTGTCCCTGCCTGGACCATTTTTAGGAGCTTGGCTAAAGGAAATTTTGTGTGGCAGCTAGGAATGAGGGAATCAAATCTGATGAATCCGAATTTGTTAGGAATTTAAGGAAAAATTTGATTCGCAACGAATGCGAATATCGCCGCGATTCATTAAACTCCATTTAGTGTGGTCCAGGCTCCAGGGCATCTAAAATGGTTGATCCACATGTGACCACATAGGGCAAGGAATCCTGGTAAGGGGGGGAAAAAGGGTAGGCAGGATGACCCTAAATAACATGCAGCATGCAGCCCCCCCTGTTAGGTCACAGCCCTATATAATCGGCAGCCATCTTGCGGCCAGTTAGTTACTTCAGCCTTGTATTGCAGAGAGGGAGAGAGAGAGAGGGACAGACAATGCTGTGTGTTACACAGAAAAGCATTTTTCCAGCAGCGATTCGACTCCCAGTCACATCAGCATTCTGTTGCACAGAGAGAGCGACATAGAGCAGTGTGTGTTGCACAGAAAAGCATGCTTACAGCAGGGATTCACCTCCCAGTCACTACAGCACTACAGCGTTCTAATAGAGAGGGACAGAGAGCAGTGTGTTGCACAGAAAAGCTTTTTACAAAAGCGATTCACCTCAAGCCCAAATCCAGCATAGAAGCACTGAAGGAAGGGAGTGAAATAGAGAAAGTGTAAATTTGGGTATAGTACACAGCAACTGTGTGCTGCAGCACTGGTATGTACTGCTGATGTTGTACACAAATACTGTTTTAAAGGAAAACTGTCACGTTTTCTTCCGCACTATCCACAGGTACTGATGGATAGTGCGGGAGACGCTGATTCCAATGAGCCCTACCTTGCCCGAATCCGCCCGGCCATTCGCTCACAATTGTAGTTTTATTATATGTGGAAATCTTGCTGTAACTGGCAAGGGCGGGGCTTCTGCAGCTTAACTGGCACTGACATCAGCACCGCCTATGAATATTCATCCCCCCTCCCTCCAGCTCTCCCTCTCATTGATGCTCCTAACTGGAGGGAGGGGGGATGAATATTTATAAGCAGGGCTGACATCAGTGCCAGTTAAGCTGCAGAAGCCCTGCCCGTGCCAGTTACAGCAAGATTTCCACATATACTAAAACTACAATTGCGGGCGAACGGGCGGATCTGGGCAAGGTAGGGCTCATTGGAATCAGCGTCTCCCGCACTATCCATCAGTACCTGTGGATAGTGCGGGAGAAAACATGTGACAGTTTTCTTTTAAGCGTACTGGAGCGCATTGTCCTCCCCTCATAAGTGCATAACACATACGCACATCTAAGTGGTGTACTATTTTGTTCCTGGTAAAGTCTTAAGGGCCTTGATACTGTGAAAGGCCAGACAAAAGTACACACCTGTTGGTGTTGTAAACAAATACTGTTTTAAGCGTAGGGGAGCGTATTGTACTCCCCTCATATAAGCACTAAGTATGTCAGGCAGAGAAGTGCCAGGATGTGCACAGAGCAGTGGCAGAGGCATAAATTCATCAGGCAGAGGTCACAGTAGACTAGGGGATAAAATTTCTTTGCCTGGAATACCCCTTTAATGCAGTTACTACCGCTCCCAACATGGAGCAGAGTGTGATTCATGTTGGGAGCAGTAGTACCAGCAGTTGAGGACAGATCACAGCAAATGTCACTCCTGACACCCGCTATGATTGTCCTATCTGTTCCAGAGATGCTAGCACAGGAGAAAGCCGCTCATATCTATAAATTATACAGGACGATCACAATGAAAAAATTTATTTCGAATCGAGTCGAAGTTCGGATTCGGTCCGAATCAAATTTTTCATGAAATTCGGAACGAATTCGACTTCGTCAGATTCGATTCGCTCATCTTTACATCTATATCACAAGTGACATCTGACACCTCAATCAACAGTCGGTGGGTTCCTCAGAAACAACCCTCAGTTGGCATGGCCCGGGAGCAGTCCCTGTCCTCCCATTGTCTCTGTCCTATGCTGCTCCCTCCCCACAAAAGTACCTTATGCTGTGAAGACAATCTACAAGACATTCAGCAGCTGCTGCCCAGACAAGAAGTGGAGGAGACATCCGCCGCTTCCTCTGCTAGGCAGGCAAGTAGTGATGAGGAGAGTGATGTGGGAGACGGTGTTCAGGCTCCTGAAGCAGACACTGTTGAGGAACCTGAGGAGGACATCAGTGACGTGCAGACACAACTCGATGATGATGAAGCCGATCGCACTTGGGAGTTGGGTGCAGAAGGGGCTTCATAATCATCGGGAGAAGAGGGTTGCAGGTTGCCCGTGAGGCAGCAGCTGAGCCACCAAGGTGGTAGCATGGTTGGCATTCAGTATGATGGCAGAGGTGGAAATTCTGGAGCCAACCATGCCCGGAGCAGACCACCTGCTTCACGGCAGCCTACCTTCCCGTGTGTAGTGGAACAGGGGTTCCTGGAGTCGGCGGCAGTAACAGTCAATCAGTGTGGACTGTTGGTGGGAAAATCAGCTACTCGGCGGTGTGGCAGTTTTTCATCAAGCATCCAGAGGAAGATGTGTCGGCAGAAGGTGAAGCGTGGCCAGGGTCCCAATATTACCACGGCCCTGCGTCAACATATGCAGTGTCACCATAAAGCGGCCTGGGAGAACCGTGGCTCTGATGTGGTGGTCCAGCCTGCTGCATCACCCAGTGGCATGCCGCTCCCTGTTTCAGCTGGCCAAGGCTCCACCACCTCAGCCAAAGTGAGCTGTGTAATACCCATCTTTTGTCGCTCCAGATGCTCCTGCTCGTCCTACTTTGAGTCAGTCATTCCGCCAGCAATCCATCGGCGAAGTCATGTCCAAGAGACAACAGTATGCGCCCACTTATTCAACGGCGCAGAAGCGGAATGTTCTCCTATCCAAGTTGCTGGTGCTGCAGTCCCTCCCTTTTCAAGTGGTGGACTCTGCACCTTTCAGAGAACTGATGGCTTGTGCCGAGGTGGAGAGTCTCAAGCCAACATTTTTTGGCAAAGAAGGCAATACCAGCCCTGCACAATTTTGTGGAACAGAAGGTGGGCCAGTACTTGAGCCTGCGGGTGTGTACCAAAGTGCATGGCAGCACTGACGTGTGGAGCTGTAACTATGGTCAGGGACAATAAATGTCCTTTACGGCCCACTGGGTGAATGTGGTTCCTGCACAGCCACAACAGCAACTTAGACAGGTCACGCCGCTTCCGCCTCCACGCTCAGGCCGTTGGTCCTGTGACAGTGTGCGACTCCGCCTCCTCATCCTGCACTGTGTCCTCAGCCTCCACTACATTGACAAGTCTCAGTGCCCCTCCAACATACCATGTGTGCAGGGCACGGCGGCGTCACACTGTTCTTCACATGGTTTGCCTTGGCACACGGAGTCACACAGGGGAGGAACTGCTAAAAGTCATTCATCAAGAAATCGAATCATGGCTTACTCCACAAAAACTGGAAATGGGAACCATGGTGACCGACAATGGGAAGAACATCTTGTCTGCGCTGCGACAAAGAAGCCTGAGCCATGCACCCTGCATGGCACATGAGTTCAATCTGGTTGTCAAGCGGTTCCTGAAGTGTTCCCCTCATCTGCAAGACATCCTAACAATGGAAAGTAAACTTCTCATGCACTTCAGCCACTCATACACCACAAAACACACCCTCCTTGAGCTGCAGCGTCAGAACGGCATCCCCCAACATAGTCTGATTAACGACATTTCCGCACATTGGAATTCAACCCTCCATATGTTGGACCGACTATATGAACAGAGCAAAGCCATCACTGATTTCCTGATGATCCAAGTATATAGGGGGACTCCCCTGTGTAACTTCAATGTCAACCAGTGGCAGCTCATACGTGACACCTGACGTTTGCTCAGGCCCTTTGAGGAAGCCACATGATTAGTCAGTCACCAGGATTACGGGATGAATGTCATTCCACTGCTTCATCTACTAGAAACACGAGTTGGAAACAATGGCTGGTCAGGGCACTGGAGATGTGGCGCCTA
Organism: Hyla sarda; assembly: GCF_029499605.1. Taxonomy (NCBI): domain Eukaryota; kingdom Metazoa; phylum Chordata; class Amphibia; order Anura; family Hylidae; genus Hyla; species Hyla sarda. Next base: position 81,930,506 of record NC_079194.1, on the reverse strand, counting down.
CATCTCACGGCCACATGAGCCCTGTGGGGGTTGAACTGGAGGAGGGGCACAGTGGAGCAGAGTTTACGTTTATTGAGATGGGCGGTTTTTCTAGTCACCTGATAGGAGAGGAAGAGTAGGAGCAGCTAGAGGTGCTAGAGGGTTATGAGGAAGGCGAGACAGAGGACCCAGACACACCAAGGCAGTATACAGTGGAGATAGAGGCAGGGAGTCCCTCTGAGTCACATGCATAAATGGCACGATGCATGCTCACTTACTTGCGTAGTGACCACCGAATTTTAACCATTCGGCTGCAGGATGACTTCTGGCTCTCCACCTTATTGGACTCTCGCTACCGGCACAAAATGGGGGCCTTTTTACACCCACTGAGAGGGAGGACCAACTGACCTACTACAGAGACATCCTACGTAGTCAGTTGGCCGATGCCTATCTGCGCCATTATCCATCCTCTCGCAGGTCTGACTCGGGGGGCCCTCTGCGCTCACATTCCACTGCCATAGCTGCTGGGGAGGGGTGGGGTGGCAGGAGCAGTACCAGCTCTATCAGCAGCAGCCTGAGTCTACAGTCGCTGATGAGTAGCATTCTTCACCCGCATAGTGAAGCAACTGATCAGCAGCAGGTAGACCTGGAGCATGACCTGAACCAGAAGGTGGTGGTATACTTTGACATGACCATGTCAACACACCTTAAAGATCCGTTACTGGGCAGCCAAACTTGATTTGTGGCTGCAACTAGCAGAATTTGCCCTGGAAAAGCTATCCATCTCGGCCAGTAGTGTGCCATCAGAGCGGGTGTTTAGTGCGGCAGGGGCCATAGTAACCCCAAGAAGAACTTGTCTGTCCATAAAAAATGTGGAGAGACTGATCTTTGTGAAGATGAATCAGGCATGGATCAGCCAGGATTTCCACCCACCAATGCCTGATGCATCAGAGTAGATTGACCATGGTGCCACACCAACACTTCACAACTATGGATAGTGCTAAACATATTTAAGGTGCTGACATTCCTCGGCATCAGACCACAAGTAAGTATTGAGGATATGCATTAGCTAAAACTTAAATTTTCTTAGGATAAAATGTATGTATCCAAAATTTTGGGGAAATCAAAAAAAAGGAAAGGTGTGCAAAAAACACCATGTGCCACCTACATCACTAAGTATTGGTATTAAAGGGGTTCTCCGGTGCTCACACATCTTTTCCCCTATCCAAAGGATAAGATGCCTGATCGCGGGAGTCCCGCCGCTGGGGACCCCCGGGATCATGCACGCGGCACCCCGTTTGTAATCAGTCCCCGGAGCGTGTTCGCTCCGGGACTGATTAAAGGCGACCACCCGGCTGGTGGCCTGTGATGTCACGCCTCCGCCCCGTGTGACATCCCGCTCCGCCCCTCAATGCAAGCCTACAGGAGGGGGCGTGATAGCTGTCCCGATGGTCGCCTGTAATCAGTCCCGGAGCGAACACGCTCCGGGGACTGATTACAAACGGGGTGCCGCATGCATGATCCCGAGGGTCCCCAGCGGCGGGACTCCTGCAATCAGGCATCTTATCCCCTATCCTTTGGATAAGGGAAAAGATGTGTAAGCACCGGAGAACCCCTTTAATGCAAAGACCTCTAAAAGGTGGAAGGGAACAACATATGTTCCAATGTAACCGGTGGGGGTAAAAACTTCCCCTGTAAAGCCCTACTCTCCTATTATTGATTCCCTTCTTGGCAAGTGTTACTCGCCCTAAAAAGGGCGGCCCCACACAGGAACCTCTCCCTATTTTCCCCTACAAACACTGCCATTTCCCAGGGTTTTTAGGTGGAAACAGAGAGTGTTTCCTGTGTGGGGCTGCCATTTTTAGAGTGAATAACACTTGCCAAGAAGGGAATTAATAGGACGAGAGTAGGGCCTTACAGGGGAAGTTTTTACTAGGGATCTACCGATATCGTTTTTTGGGGGCCGATATCGATAATCTGTGGAGGTTAGGGCCGATAGCCGATAACTTATACCGATATTCCGGTATGTTATCGGCTATTTATCCCCCCGCGACACCGCTGCAGATCATTGATTTAAAGCGGGCTCTTTAAATCAATGAACTGCAGTGGCTTTTGCGGTGCCATAGACCGCCGCCGCCACCCGCTTCTCTCCCCCTGCCTGTCCGGGGGTCCTCCTGAGTCCTATCACCGCGTCACGTCACTCGTCATTGCGCACAGTATAACGCAGGACGCAGCAGGAGCCAGAAAACCGGGGATGGGGGAGGCAATGGGGCCGGTGCGGTGGGGGGTGCGACATGTTGCGGGGCGGTGCGGCAGGTCGGTGGGGGGTGGTCGCGATGCGGGGCATTATCGGATTATCGGCAAGGTAATTGCCGATACCAATAATGCCCAAAATCGTGATTATCGGACAATCCCTAGTTTTTACCCCCACCAGTTACAATGGACCATACGTTGTTCCCTTCCACCTTTTAGAGGTCTTTGCATCACATCAATACTTGGTGGTGTAGGTGGCACATGGTGTTTTTTTGCACACTTTTCCTTTTGTTTGATTTTGGGGTCCATAAAATTTGGGGTCCATATATTGTATTATTAAAAGTTAAGTTTTACGTAAGGCATATCCTCAATACTTACTTGTGCACACTAACACTTTTACATAAGAGACTGTTTTTTTCTGCCTACCTGCCTCAGCTACTATTCAGATCCTGCCACCTGCCTGATGCCACACATCTGATGCCAAGTTCTCCGGGTACTGGTATTGCCACCCACTGCACCACTCTGTCACCGGGTCACTTTCAGGACTCCAGATGGTGCTGCTGCCACCTCCAGGCTGTCTCATTCTGCCACCATGTTATCCTCGTGCTGATGCCACCTCCAGGCTGTCTCATTTTGCCATTATATGTTCTCTTCATGCTGATGTCACCTCTAGGCTGTCTCATTCTGCCACCATATGTTCTCCTCATGCTGATGCCAGCTCCAGGCTGTCTCTTTCTGCCACCATATGTTCTCCTTATGCTGATGCCAGCTCTAAGCTGTCTCATACTGCCAACATATGATCTGCTCATGCTGCTGCAACCTCCAGGCTGTGTCAATCAGCCATTATTTGTTCTCCTCATGCTGCCACAAACTCCAGGCTGAGTCATTCAGCCATTATATGTTATCCTCATGCTGCCGCCACCCCCACGCTGTGTTATTCAGCCCCTATATGATCTCCTCATGCTTCCGCCACCTCCAGGCTGTGTCATTCAGCCACTATATGCTGCCGCCAACTCCAGGCTATGTCATTCAGCGACTATGTGGTCTCCTCATGCTGCCGCCAACTCCAGGCTGTGTCATTCAGCCACTATATGGTCTCCTCATGCTGCCACCACATCCACGCTGTGTCATTCAGCCACTATATGGTCTCCTCATGCTTCCGCTACCTCCAGGCTGCATCATTCAGCCACTATATGGTCTCCTCATGCCACCAACTCCAGGCTGTGTCATTCAGCCACTATGTGGTCTCCTCATGCTGCCGCCAACTCCAGGCTGTGTCATTCAGCTACTATATGTTCTCCTCGTGCTGCTGCAAACTCCAGGCTGTGTCATTCAGCCACTATGTGGTCTCCTCATGCTGCCGCCAACTCCAGGCTGTGTTATTCAGCCACTATATGGTCTCCTCATACTGATGCCACCTTCAGGCTCAGTCATTGTTCGGCTCTGCGACAGTGACTCTAATAGCGACGCCTCTGATCTGCATGTCATACCGAATAACAGTATTATTTCACTAACCAAGCACAAACCCTATGCGTGTTACAGCAAGGCAAAGTGTTCTATATCCATACTGAGGCTCTCTGTAGGCCAGAAATAGCCGTTGTTCCCTTGCACCTTTTAGAGGTCTTTGCATCACATCAATACTTGGTGGTGTACGTGGCACATGGTGTTTTTTGCACACCTTTCCTTTTGTTTGATTTAACCTCTTAAGGACTCAGGGCGTACCTGTACACCCTGAGCCCCGGTGTTTAAAACGGGGTCACGCCGTGACCCCGCTTCACATCGGGTCGGTCCCGGCTGCTAGTCATAGCCGGGACCCTGGGCTAATAGCGCGCAGCACCGATCGTTGTGTCGCATGCTATTAACCCTTCAGACGTGGCAATCAAAGTTGACCACCGTGTCTGAAAGTGAAAGCAAACGCTTCCCGGCAGCTCAGTCGGGCTGATCGAGACATTGCGATAAAATCGCGATGTCCCGATCAGCTAGGATGCGAGCAAGGACCCCCTTACCTTGCTCCATCGCGTCCGATCGGCGTTTGATTGCTCCAAGCCTGAGCTACACTTTTTATATAATAAAAAAATGAATAAAAAGCGATCAAAAAGTCAGATCAATTCAAAAATGGTACCAATGAAAACTTCAGAACACGGTGCAAAAAATGAGCCCTCATACTGGCCCGTATGCGGAAAAATATTTTCCCGTATGGACCTACAGAATAATGATAAGGTGTCATTTTTAGCAAAAAACGCACTGCGTAAAAACGGAAGCCCCAAAAGTTTACAAAATGAAATTTTTTCTTCAATTTTGTCACACAATTAATTTTTTTTCCCGTTTCGCCGTGGATTTTTTTGTAAAATGACTAATGTCACTGCAAAGTAGAATTGGTGGCACAAAAAATAAGCCATCATATGGAATTTTATGTGCAAAATTGAAAGTGTTATTATTTTTAGAAGGTGATCAGGAAAAAATGAAAATGCAAAAATGGAAAAACGCTGAGTCCTTAACCCCTTAAGGATCAGGCCATTTTACACCTTAAGGACCAGAGCGTTTTTTGCAATTCTGACCACTGTAACTTTAAACATTAATAACTCTGGAATGCTTTTTGTTATCATTCTGATTCTGAGATTCTTTTTTCAAAACATATTCTACTTTAACTTAGTGGTAAAATTTTATGGTAACTTGCATCCTTTCTTGGTGAAAAATCCCAAAATTTGATGAAAAAAATGAAAATTTAGCATTTTTCTAACTTTGAAGCCCTCTGCTTGTAAGGAAAACGGATATTCAAAATAAAAAAAATTTGGGTTCACATATACAATATGTCTACTTTATGTTTGCATCATAAAATTTATGAGTTTTTACTTTTGAAAGACACCAGGGGGCTTCAAAGTTCAGCAGCAATTTTGAAATTTTTCACAAACTTTTCAAACTCGCTATTTTTCATGGACCAGTTCAGGTTTGAAGTGGATTTGAAGGGTCTTCATATTAGAAATACCCCATAAATGACCCCATTATAAAAACTACACCCCCAAAGTATTCAAAATGACATTCAATAAGTGTATTAAACCTTTAGGTGTTTCACAGGAATAGCAGCAAAGTGAAGGAGAAAATTCACAATCTTCATTTTTTACACTCGCATGTTCTTGTAGACCCAATTTTTGAATTTTTGCAATTGGTAGAAAGGAGAACATTTTTACTTGTATTTGAAACCCAATTTCTCTCGAGTAAGCACATACCTCATATGCCTATGTAAAGTGTTCGGTGGGCGCAGTAGAGGGCTCAGAAGGGAAGGAGCGACAAATGGTTTTTGGGGGGCATGTCACCTTTAGGAAGCCCCTATGGTGCCAGGACAGCAAAAAAAAAAAAACACATGGCATACCATTTTGGAAACTAGACCCCTCGGGGAACGTAACAAGGGGTAAAGTGAACCTTAATACCCTACAGGTGTTTCACGACTTTTGCATATGTAAAAAAAAAAAAAAATTTTTTACCTAAAATGCTTGGTTTCCCAAAATGTTTTCATTTTTAAAAAGGGTAATAGCGAAAAATATCCCCCAAAATTTGAAGCTCAATTTCTCCCGATTCAGAAAACACCCCATATGGGGATGAAAAGTGCTCTGCTGGTGCACTACAGGTCTCAGAAGAGAAGGAGTCACATTTGGCTTTTTGAAAGCAAATTTTGCTCTGGGGGCATGCCGCATTTAGGAAGCCCCTATGGTGCCAGAACAGCAAAAAAAAAAAAACACATGGCATACCATTTTGTAAACTAGACCCCTCGGGGAACGTAACAAGGGGTAATGTGAACCTTAATACCCTACAGGTGTTTCACGACTTTTGCATATGTAAAAAAAAACATTTTTTTTTACCTAAAATGCTTGGTTTCCCAAAATTTTTACATTTTTTAAAAGGGTAATAGCAGAAAATACCCCCCAAAATTTGAAGCCCAATTTCTCCCGATTCAGAAAACACCCCATATGGGGGTGAGAAGTGCTCTGCTGGCGCACTACAGGTCTCAGAAGAGGAGGAGTCACATTTGGCTTTTTGAAAGCAAATTTTGCTCTGGGGGCATGCCGCATTTAGGAAGCCCCTATAGTGCCAAGATAGCAAAAAAAAAAAAAACAAATGGCATACCATTTTGGAAACTAGACCCCTCGGGGAACGTAACAAGGGGTAATGTGAACCTTAATACCCCACAGGTGATTCACAACTTTTGCATATGTAAAAAAGAAAACCTTAAATGCTTGGTTTCCCAAAAATTTTACATTTTTAAAAAGGGTAATAGCAGAAAATACCCCCCAAAATTTGTAACACAATTTCTCCCGAGTACGGCGATACCCCATATGTGACCCTAAACTGTTGCCTTGAAATACGACAGGGCTCCAAAGTGAGAGCGTCATGCGCAGTTGAGGCCTGAATTAGGGACTTGCATAGGGGTGGACATAGGGGTATTCTACGCCAGTGATTCCCAAACAGGGTGCCTCCAACTGTTGTAAAACTCCCAGCATGCTTGGACAGTCAACGGCTATCTGGCAAAACTGGGAGTAGTTGTTTTGCAACAGCTGGAGGCTCTGTTTTGGAAACAGTGGCGTACCAGACGTTTTTCATTTTTATTGGAGAGGGGGGCTGTGTAGGGGTATGTGTATATGTAGTGTTTTTTATTTTTTATTTTGTTTTAGTGTAGTGTTTTTAGGGTACAGTCGCACGGGCGGGGGGTTCACAGTAGTTTCTCGCTGGCAGTTTGAGCTGCGGCAGAAAATTTGCTGCAGCTCAAACTTGCAGCCGGATACTTACTGTGAGTGTACCCTGTACGTTCACATTGGGGAGGGGGGAACATCCAGCTGTTGCAAAACTACAACTCCCAGCATGTAAGGTCTATAAGTGCATGCTGGGAGTTGTAGTTTTGCAACAACTGGAGGCTCCATTTTGGAAACAGTGGTGTACCAGACGTTTTTCATTTTTATTGGGGAGGGGGGCTGTGTATATGTAGTGTTTTTTACTTTTTATTTTATGGTAGTGTAGTGTAGTGTTTTTAGGGTACAGTCGCACAGGCGGGGGGTTCACAGTAGTTTCTCGCTGGCAGTTTGAGCTGCGGCAGAAAATTTGCCGCAGCTCAAACTTACAGCCGGATACTTACTGTAATCCTCCGCCCATGTGAGTGTACCCTGTACGTTCACATTGGGGGGGGGGGGGGGGGAAGAAACATCCAGCTGTTGCAAAACTACAACTCCCAGCATGTACGGTCTATCAGTGCATGCTGGGAGTTGTAGTTTTGCAACAGCTGGAGGCACACTGGTTGTGAAACACCGAGTTTGGTAACAAACTCAGTGTTTTGCAACCAGTGTGCCTTCAGCTGTTGCAAAAGCTACAACCCCCAGCATGTACGGACAGCGGAAGGGCATGCTGGGTGTTGTAGTTATGCAACAGCGGGAGGCATACTGCTTTGGCTGGGGATGCTGGGGATTGTAGTTATGCAACAGCTGGAGACACACTGGTTTGCTACTTAACTCAGTGTGCCTTCAGCTGTTGCAAAACTACAACTCTCAGCAGTCACCAACAGCCAACGGGCATGCTGGGAGTTGTAGTTATGCAACCACCAGATGCACCACTACAACTCCCAGCATGCACTTTAGCTGATTGTGCAAGCTGGGAGTTGTAGTTATACAACAGCTGAAGGTACACTTTTCCATAGAAAAAATGTGCCTCCAGCTGTTGCAAAACCATAAGTCCCAGCATGCCAATAAGGGAATGCTGGGAGTTGTGGTGGTCTGCCTCCTCCTGTTACATAACTACAGCTCCCAGCATGCCCTTTTTGCATGCTGGGAGCTGTTGCTAAGCAACAGCAGGAGGCTGTCACTCACCTCCTGCTGCTGCTGATCCACGCCACGCAGGTCAGTCCCGCCGCCGCCGTCGTTCCTGGGGCCCCGATCCCAACATTAACGCCGGGGATCGGGGTCCCCAGCACCCGGGGTGCACGTCCCGCACCCGCTCACGTCCTCCGGAAGAGGGGCGGAGCGGGTTGCGGGAGTGACACCCGCAGCAGGCGCCCTGATTGGTCGGCCGGGAATCAGGGCGATCGTGAGGTGGGCGATATGCCGCGATGCCTGCTGAACGATTTCAGCAGGCATCGGGCACCGGCTCCCCTCCGGCTAGCGGCGGGGGGTCTAGAATGGACAGGACATACTCCTACGTCCTCGGTCCTTAAGGACTCGGAAACGGGGGCGTAGGAGTACGTCCATTGTCCTTAAGGGGTTAAAAAAAATGTGGGTCCATATATTTGATCCTAAGCATATTATTAAAAGTTACATTTTACGTAATGCATATCCTCAATACTTACTTGTACACACTAACACATTTACAAAAGAGACCGTTTTCTTCTGCCTACCTGCCTCAGCTACTATTCTGATCCTGCCACTTGCCTGATGCCACACATCTGATGCCAAGATCTCCTTTTTTCACCCACCTTCGTCACCGGGTACTGGTATTGCCACCCACCGCACCACTCTGTCACCGGGTCACTTTCAGGACTCCTAATGCTTCTGCCACCTTCAGGCTATCTCATTCTGACACCATATTGTCACGATGCCGGCTGGCAGGAGGTGGATCCTCTGTGCCAGAGAGGGATTGGCGTGGACCGTGCTAGTGGACCGGTTCTAAGTCACTACTGGTATTCACCAGAGCCCGCCGCAAAGCGGGATGGTCTTGCTGCGGCGGTAGTGACCAGGTCGTATCCACTAGCAACGGCTCAACCTCTCTGACTGCTGAAGATAGGCGCGGTACAAGGGAGTAGACAGAAGCAAGGTCGGACGTAGCAGAAGGTCGGGGCAGGCAGCAAGGATCGTAGTCAGGGGCAACGGCAGGAGGTCTGGAACACAGGCTAGGAACACACAAGGGAACGCTTTCACTGGCACAATGGCAACAAGATCCGGCGAGGGAGTGCAGGGGAAGTGAGGTATACATAGGGAGTGCACAGGTGAACACACTGATTAGAACCACTGCGCCAATCAGCGGCGCAGTGGCCCTTTAAATCGCAGAGACCCGGCGCGCGCGCGCCCTAGGGAGCGGGGCCGCGCGCGCCGGGACAGGACCGACGGAGAGCGAGTCAGGTACGGGAGCCGGGGTGCGCATCGCGAGCGGGCGCCACCCGCATCGCGAATCGCATCCCGGCTGGAGGCGGTATCGCAGCGCACCCGGTCAGTGGATCTGACCGGGGCGCTGCGGGAGCGAGAGTGTAGCGAGCGCTCCGGGGAGGAGCGGGAACCCGGAGCGCTCGGCGTAACAGTACCCCCCCCCCCCTTGGGTCTCCCCCTCTTCTTGGAGCCTGAGAACCTGAGGACCAGATTTTTATCTAGGATATTGTCCTCAGGTTCCCAGGATCTCTCTTCAGGACCACAGCCCTCCCAGTCAACCAAAAAGAAGGTTTTTCCTCTGACCTTTTTGGAGGCCAGTATCTCCTTTACGGGAAAGATGTCTGAAGAACCGGAGACAGGAGTGGGAGAGATAAGTTTAGGAGAGAAACGGTTGATGATGAGTGGTTTAAGAAGAGAAACGTGAAAGGCATTAGGAATACGAAGAGAAGGAGGGAGAAGAAGTTTATAAGAGACAGGATTAATCTGGCACAAAATTTTGAAAGGACCAAGATAGCGTGGTCCCAATTTGTAGCTGGGAACACGGAAGCGGACATATTTAGCGGAGAGCCATACCTTGTCTCCGGGAGAAAAAATGGGGGGAGCTCTTCTTTTCTTATCAGCAAACTTCTTCATGCGTGATGAAGCCTGTAAGAGAGAATTTTGGGTCTCTTTCCATATGGTGGAAAGATCACGAGATATTTCATCCACAGCGGGTACACCAGAGGGCAAGGGAGTAGGGAGGGGGGGAAGAGGGTGACGGCCGTACACCACGAAAAATGGGGATTTGGAAGAAGATTCAGAAACTCTGAAGTTATACGAGAATTCGGCCCATGGTAGAAGATCTGCCCAGTCATCCTGGCGGGAGGAAACAAAATGCCGTAAATAATCACCCAGGACCTGGTTAATTCTTTCTACTTGCCCATTGGATTGAGGATGATAAGCAGAAGAAAAGTTTAATTTAATCTTGAGTTGTTTACAGAGAGCCCTCCAGAATTTAGACACGAATTGGACGCCTCTATCCGAGACGATCTGCGTGGGCAACCCGTGAAGACGAAAAATGTGTACAAAAAATTGTTTTGCCAACTGAGGCGCAGAAGGAAGACCAGGAAGAGGGATGAAATGTGCCATCTTGGAGAATCGATCAACGACCACCCAAACAACAGTGTTGCCACGGGATGAGGGTAAGTCTGTAATAAAGTCCATACCAATCAGAGACCAAGGCTGTTCGGGAACAGGCAGAGGATGAAGAAGACCAGCGGGCTTCTGGCGAGGAGTCTTATCCCGGGCACAGACAGTGCAGGCTCGCACAAAATCCACAACATCCGTCTCCAGAGTCGGCCACCAATAGAAACGAGAGATGAGTTGCACGGATTTCTTGATGCCCGCATGACCTGCGAGATGGGAGGAGTGACCCCATTTGAGGATTCCGAGGCGTTGGCGTGGGGAGACGAAGGTCTTCCCTGGAGGAGTTTGCCTGATGGAGGCTGGAGAAGTGGAGATCAGGCAGTCAGGAGGAATGATGTGTTGCAGAGAGAGCTCTACTTCCGAGGCATCCGAGGAACGAGAGAGAGCATCGGCCCTAATGTTCTTATCGGCAGGCCGAAAGTGAATTTCAAAATTAAATCGGGCAAAGAACAGAGACCACCTGGCCTGGCGAGGATTCAGCCGTTGGGCAGACTGGAGATAGGAGAGGTTCTTGTGATCGGTGTAAATAATAACTGGAAATCTTGATCCCTCCAGCAGATGCCTCCATTCCTCAAGTGCTAATTTAATGGCTAGTAGCTCTCGATCCCCGATGGAGTAGTTCCTCTCCGCCGGAGAGAAGGTCTTAGAAAAAAACCCACAAGTAACAGCATGCCCGGAAGAATTTTTTTGTAGAAGGACCGCTCCAGCTCCTACTGAGGAGGCATCAACCTCCAATAGGAAGGGTTTAGATGGGTCAGGTCTGGAGAGCACGGGAGCTGAAGAAAAGGCAGACTTGAGCTGTTTAAAGGCGTCTTCCGCTTGAGGAGGCCATGACTTAGGATTGGCATTCTTTTTGGTTAAAGCCACGATAGGAGCCACAATGGTGGAAAAATGTGGAATAAATTGTCTGTAATAATTGGCGAACCCCAAAAAACGTTGGATAGCACGGAGTCCGGAGGGGCGTGGCCAATCTAAGACGGCAGAGAGTTTGTCTGGATCCATTTGTAGTCCCTGGCCAGAGACCAAGTATCCTAGGAAAGGAAGAGATTGACATTCAAACAGACATTTCTCCATTTTGGCATAAAGTTGATTGTCACGAAGTCTCTGAAGAACCATGCGGACATGCTGGCGGTGTTCTTCTAGGTTGGCAGAAAAAATCAGGATATCGTCCAGATACACAACAACACAGGAATATAAGAGATCACGAAAAATTTCATTAACAAAGTCTTGGAAGACGGCAGGGGCGTTGCACAGGCCAAAGGGCATGACCAGATACTCAAAGTGTCCATCTCTAGTGTTAAATGCCGTTTTCCATTCATCCCCCTCTCTGATGTGGATGAGATTATAAGCACCTCTTAAGTCCAGTTTGGTAAAGATGTGGGCACCTTGGAGGCGATCAAAGAGTTCAGAGATGAGAGGTAGAGGGTAGCGGTTCTTTACCGTGATTTTATTAAGACCGCGGTAGTCAATGCAAGGACGTAGGGAGCCATCTTTTTTGGACACAAAGAAAAATCCGGCTCCGGCAGGAGAGGAGGATTTGCGGATAAAGCCCTTTTTTAAATTTTCCTGGATGTACTCAGACATAGCAAGAGTCTCTGGGGCAGAGAGAGGATAAATTCTGCCCCGGGGTGGAGTAGTGCCCGGGAGGAGGTCAATAGGACAGTCATAAGGCCTGTGAGGAGGTAGAGTCTCAGCTTGTTTTTTGCAAAAAACATCCGCAAAGTCCATATAGGCCTTAGGGAGACCGGTTACAGGGGGAACCACAGGGTCACGGCAAGGAGTACTGGTAACCGGTTTAAGGCAGTCCTTGAAACAAGAGGGACCCCAACTCTTGATCTCACCTGTGGACCAATCCAGGGTTGGGGAATGGTGTTGAAGCCAGGGTAGTCCAAGGAGAATTTCGGAAGTGCAATTGGAGAGGACCAAAAACTCAATTTTTTCGTGGTGAGGTCCGATGCACATTAGGAGGGGTTCCGTGCGGTAACGCACGGCACAGTCCAATCTTTCATTGTTAACGCAATTGATGTAGAGAGGTCTGGCGAGACTGGTCACTGGGATGTTGAAACTGTTGATGAGAGAGGCCAAAATAAAGTTTCCTGCAGATGCGGAGTCCAAGAAGGCCTTAGTGGAGAAGGAGAAGGTAGAGGCAGATATCCGCACAGGCACAGTAAGACGTGGAGAAGCAGAGTTGACATCAAGGACTGTTTCACCTTTGTGCGGAGTCAGCGTACGTCTTTCCAGGCGGGGAGGACGGATAGGACAATCCTTCAGGAAGTGTTCGGTACCGGCACAGTACAGGCAGAGATTCTCCATGCGGCGTCGTGTCCTCTCTTGAGGTGTCAGGCGAGACCGGTCAACTTGCATAGCCTCCACGGCGGAAGGCACAGGAACGGATTGTAGAGGACCAGAGGAGAGAGGAGCCGGGGAGAAAAAACGCCTCGTGCGAACAAAGTCCATATCCTGGCGGAGCTCCTGACGCCTTTCGGAAAAACGCATGTCAATGCGAGTGGCTAGATGAATGAGTTCATGTAGGTTAGCAGGAATTTCTCGTGCGGCCAGAACATCTTTAATGTTGCTGGATAGGCCTTTTTTAAAGGTCGCGCAGAGGGCCTCATTATTCCAGGAAAGTTCTGAAGCAAGAGTACGGAATTGCACGGCGTACTCGCCAACGGAAGAATTACCCTGGACCAGGTTCAGCAGGGCAGTCTCAGCAGAAGAGGCTCGGGCAGGTTCCTCAAAGACACTTCGAATTTCCGAGAAGAAGGAGTGTACAGAGGCAGTGACGGGGTCATTGCGGTCCCAGAGCGGTGTGGCCCATGACAGAGCTTTTCCAGACAGAAGGCTGACTACGAAAGCCACCTTAGACCTTTCAGTAGGAAACTGGTCCGACATCATCTCCAAGTGCAGGGAACATTGTGAAAGAAAGCCACGGCAAAACTTAGAGTCCCCATCAAATTTATCCGGCAAGGATAGTCGTAGGCCTGAGGCGGCCACTCGCTGCGGAGGAGGTGCAGGAGCTGGCGGAGGAGATGATTGCTGAAGCTGTGGTAGTAGCTGCTGTAGCATCACGGTCAGTTGAGACAGCTGGTGGCCTTGTTGCGCTATCTGTTGTGACTGCTGGGCGACCACCGTGGTGAGGTCGGCGACAACTGGCAGAGGAACTTCAGCGAGATCCATGGCCGGATCTACTGTCACGATGCCGGCTGGCAGGAGGTGGATCCTCTGTGCCAGAGAGGGATTGGCGTGGACCGTGCTAGTGGACGGTTCTAAGTCACTACTGGTATTCACCAGAGCCCGCCGCAAAGCGGGATGGTCTTGCTGCGGCGGTAGTGACCAGGTCGTATCCACTAGCAACGGCTCAACCTCTCTGACTGCTGAAGATAGGCGCGGTACAAGGGAGTAGACAGAAGCAAGGTCGGACGTAGCAGAAGGTCGGGGCAGGCAGCAAGGATCGTAGTCAGGGGCAACGGCAGGAGGTCTGGAACACAGGCTAGGAACACACAAGGGAACGCTTTCACTGGCACAATGGCAACAAGATCCGGCGAGGGAGTGCAGGGGAAGTGAGGTATACATAGGGAGTGCACAGGTGAACACACTGATTAGAACCACTGCGCCAATCAGCGGCGCAGTGGCCCTTTAAATCGCAGAGACCCGGCGCGCGCGCGCCCTAGGGAGCGGGGCCACGCGCGCCGGGACAGGACCGACGGAGAGCGAGTCAGGTACGGGAGCCGGGGTGCGCATCGCGAGCGGGCGCCACCCGCATCGCGAATCGCATCCCGGCTGGAGGCGGTATCGCAGCGCACCCGGTCAGTGGATCTGACCGGGGCGCTGCGGGAGCGAGAGTGTAGCGAGCGCTCCGGGGAGGAGCGGGAACCCGGAGCGCTCGGCGTAACACATATGTTCTCCTCGTGCTGATGCCACCTCCAGGCTGTCTCATTCTGCCACCCTATGTTCTACTCATGCTGATGCCAGCTCCAGGCTGTCTCATTCTGCCACCATATGTTCTCCTCATGCTGATGCCAGCTCCAAGCTGTCTCATACTGCCACCATATGTTCTCATCATGCTGCTGCCACCTCCAGGCTGTGTCATTCAGCCACTATCTGTTCTCCTTATGCTGCCTCAAACTCCAGGCTGTGTCATTCAGCCACTATATGCTGCCGCTACGTCCAGGCTGTGTCATTCAGCCACTATATGTTCTACTCATGCTGCCTCAAACTCCAGGCTGTGTCATTCAGCCACTATGTGGTCTCCTCATGCTGCTGCCAACTCCAGGCTGTGTCATTCAGCTACTATATGTTCTCGTGCTGCCGCAAACTCCAGGCTGTGTCATTCAGCCACTGTATGCTGCCGCCAACTCCAGGCTGTGTCATTCAGCCACTATATGTTCTCCTCATGTTGCCGCCATAAATAGTTTTCATTAGCGATTCGCCACAAATTGGGATCAAACCGAATTTTTTTTAGAAACAAGAATGAAAAACCTGGACTGTTACAGACTGGAACTGTTAGGATTTGGCAGTCAGGAGGTGGATCCTCTGTGTCAGAGAGGGATTGGCGCGGACCGTGCCGGCGGACCGGTTCTAAGTTGCTACTGGTATTCACCAGAGCCCGCCGCAAAGCGGGATGGTCTTGCAGCAGCGGTAGCAACCAGGTCGTATCCACCGGCAACGGCTCAACCTCTCTGACTGCTGAGATAGGCGTGGTACAAGGGATAAGGCAAGAGCAAGGTCGGACGTAGCAAAAGGTCAGGGCAGGCAGCAAGGATCGTAGTCAGGGGCAACGGCAGGAGGTCTGGAACACAGGCTAGGAACACACAAGGAATAGCTTTCTCAAGGCACAATGGCAACAAGATCCGGCAAGGAAGTGCAGGGGAAGTGAGGTTATATGGACAGGGGGCAGGTGGTCTGACCGGGGCGCTGCAGAAAGAGGAACGCCGCGAGCGCTCCGGGGAGGAGCAGGGACCCGGAGCGCTCGGCGTAACAGTACCCCCCCCCCTTGGGTCTCCCCCTCTTTTTGGGACCTGAAAATTCTTTAATTGAGAAGACATCTGAGGACCCGGAGACAGGAGTAGCTTCCTCTAAGCACTTGACTTCAAAGGGTCCAAGATAACGTGGTTCCAGATTAAAACTGGGGACACGGAAGCGGATATACTTGGCGGAGAGCCACACAAAGACAGGAGGAGTTCTTCTTTTTTTTTCGGCATGCTTCTTCATCCGGGATGAGGCTTGTATGAGGGATTTTTGAGTCTTTTTCCAGATGGAGGAGAAGCCCCGGGAAACCTCATCAACAGCGGGCAAACCAGAAGGCGTGGGAGTGGGGAGGGAGGAAAGAGGGTGAAGCTTGGCACGGGGCAGAGTGTTAACAGGACGGGGGCTATGAGGAGGAGACACAGCATAGTCCTGATAGGCCTTGGGGAGACCAGGTAAAGGAGGAGACACTGAGGTTTGACAGATGGGACTGGGAGCAGATGTAAGGCATTTTTTGTGGCAAGAAGCACCCCAGCTCTTGATCTCCCCGATGGTCCAGTCAAGGGTAGGAGAGTGGCGTTGGAGCCATGGCAGACCGAGGAGGACTTCAGAGGTGCAGTTGGGCAAAACAAAAAGTTAAATTTTTTCGAGATACAGTTCAATGCTCATGAGCAGGGGTTCTGTGCGGTAACGCACAGTGCAGTACAGACGTAAATTTTTATTTCTGCGGCGAGTCCTCTCTTCAGAGGTCAGGCGAGACCGATCCCCTTGCATAGCCTCCTCGGCGGGAGGCACACGGGTAGATTGCAAAGGATACTGTGGGAGAGGTGCTCCGAGCAGTGTGGCCCATGACAAGGCCTTCCCAGACAGGAGACTACGGCAGAGTCTAGAGTCCCCATCAAATTTGTCCGGCAGGGACAAGCGGGGGTTAGGAGCGGCCGCTCGCTGCGGAGGAGGTGCAGGAGCCGGCGGAGGAGATGGTTGTTGCTGTTGCAGCTGCTGTGGCTGTGACTGAAGTTGCTGTATCCTGGTGGTCAAGAGCGACAGCTGGTGATCTTGTTGGGCGATCAGTAGGGATTGCTGGGCGAACCACGTGGAAGAGTCAGGGAGACTTGACAGCGGCACCTCAGCGGGCTGTGGCTGTGACTGAAGTTGCTGTATCATGGTGGTGAAGAGCGACAGCTGGTGATCTTGTTGGGCGATCAGTAGGGATTGCTGGGCGAACCACGTGGAAGAATCAGGGAGACTTGACAGCGGCACCTCAGTGGAATCCATGGCCGGATAGGATTCGGCAGGCTGGAGGTGGATCCTCTGTGTCAGAGAGGGATTGGCGTGGACCGTGCCGGCGGACCGGTTCTAAGTAGCTACTGGTATTCACCAGAGCCCGCTGCAAAGCGGGATGGTCTTGCAGCGGCGGTAGCAACCAGGCCGTATCCACCGGCAACGGCTCAACCTCTCTGACTGCTGAGATAGGCGTGGTACAAGGGATAAGGCAAGAGCAAGGTCGGACGTAGCAGAAGGTCAGGGCAGGCAGCAAGGATCATAGTCAGGGGCAACGGCAGGAGGTCTGGAACACAGGCTAGGAACACACAAGGAATAGCTTTCTCAAGGCACAATGGCAACAAGATCCGGCAAAGAAGTGCAGGGGAAGTGAGGTTATATGGACAGGGGGCAGGTGGAAGCTAATTAGACTAATTGGCTGATTGGGCCAGGCACCAATCATTGGTGCACTGGCCCTTTAAATTTCAGAGAGCTGGCGCGCGCGCGCTCTAGAGAGCAGAGCCGCGCGCGCCAGAACATGACAGCCGGGGACCGGGACAGGTGAATGACTTGGGATGCGATTCGCGAGCGGGCGCGTCCCGCTATGTGAATCGCATCCCCGCCGGCAAAGTCAGTGCAGCGCTCCCGGTCAGCGGGTCTGACCGGGGCGCTGCAGAAAGAGGAACGCCGCGAGCGCTCCGGGGAGGAGCAGGGACCCGGAGCGCTCGGCGTAACAGGAACCATATTATCTTTATGGACCAATCCAGGTTCTGCCTGGGATCTGACGAATGTTGGGTTGGAGTATGAAGGGCTTGTATGAGCGCTTCAATTCTGTCTTTGCCGTGGAGCGACACACTGCCCCAATTGCTGATGTCGTGATCTGGGGAGCCATTGTACATCAGCCACCTCTAGTAAAAGACTCAGCTTCCACAATCAACCAACCCTAGTACAGGACTCAGCTTCCACAGTCAGCTAACTCTAGTACAGGACTCAGTTTCCCCAATCAGCCAACCCTAGTACAAGGCTGAGCGTCCACAATCAGCCAACCCTAGTATAGGACTCAGCTTCAACAATAAGCCAACCCTAGTACAGGGCTCAGCTTCCACAATCAGCCAGCCCTAGTACAAGGCTGAGCGTCCTCAATCAGCGAACCCTATTATAGGACTCAGCTTCAACAAGCAGCCAACCCTAGTACAGGGCTCAGCTTCCACAATTAGCCAATCCTAGTACAGGGCTCAGCTTCCACAATCAGCCAACCCTAGTACAGGGCTCAGCTTCCACAATGAGCCAACCCTACTACAGGACTCAGCTTCCACAATCAGCCAACTCTAATACAGGACTCAGCTTCCACAATCAGCCAATCCTAGTACAGGGCTCAGCTTTGACAATCAGATAACCCTAGTACAGGACTCAGCTTCCTCAATCAGCCAACCCTTGTACAGGATTCAGCTTCCAGAATAAGCCAACCCTAGTATAGGACTCAGCTTCCACAATCAGCCACAAGGTACAGGGCTCGGTTTCCAACTGGCATTTTTCAGCAGGATAATGCTCGTCCTCACATGACAAGGGTTTCCCAGGATTGCCTACACCTGATTGCTACACTTCCTGGGCCTGCCCGGTTACCGGATTTATTGCCAATGGAGCATTTATGATGAGCCAGCTTCAGTAACCTACAAGTGTGCAGGATCTACTAGCCCAGCTGTAACACCTTTGTGTAAATGTGCCTCAAGATGCCATATGAAACCTGTATACCTCCATGCCCAACCGTATCTTTTCTTGTATCCAGGCTAGGAGCTCCCAACGGGGTTCTAGAGCGTCCTTTCAACTGTACAGCTTTCTCAAATAAACTTAACTTTTGCTCTAATATTATTATCTAATAATCACTTATATCATCATTACAGCTGAAACTATGCTACCTATTGCTGCCTACCTAATGTGGGGGAACTATGCTGCCTAAATAATGTGGGGAAACTATGCTACCTAATGTGGGGAAACTATGCTACCTAATGTGGGGAAACTACTCTGCCTATCTAATGTGGGGAAACTATGTTGCCTATCTAATGTGGGGAAACTATGCTGCCTATCTAATGTGGGGAAACTATGCTGCCTACCTAATGTGGGGAAATGATGCTGCCTATCTAATGTAGGGAAACTATGCTGCCTACCTAATGTGGGGGAACTATGCTGCCTAACTAATGTGGGGAAACTATGCTGCCTAATTAATGTGGGGGAACTATGCTACCTAATGTGGGGAAACTATGCTGCCTATCTAAAGTGGGGAAACTATGCTGCCTTTCTAAAGTGGGGAAACTATGCTGCCTACCTAGTAACATAGTAACATAGTTCGTAAGGCTGAAAAAAGACCAGAGTCCATCTAGTTCAACCTATATCCCTAATGAGTCCCTACTGAGTTGATCCAGGGGAAGGCAAAAAAAACCTCATACTAGAGGTAAAAATTCCTTCCCAACTCCAAATATGGCAGTCAGAATAAATCTCTGGATCAACATGCTGTCCCTAAATATCTAGTATCCATAATCATCAATGTTATTATTCTCCAAAAATGCATCCAGACCCCTTTTGAACTCTTTTACAGAGTTCACAATGACCACCTCCTCCAGGAGAGAATTCCACAGTCTCACTGCTCTTACAGTAAAGAACCCCCGTCTGTGGTGGTGTAGAAACCTTCTTTCCTCTAAATGTAGAGGATGCCCCCTTGTTATGGATACAGTCCTGGGTATAAATAGATCATGGGAGAGATCTCTGTACGGTCCCCTGATATATTTATACATAGTTATTAGGTCTCCCCTAAGTCTTCTTTTTTCTAAACTAAATAACCCTAATTCTGATAATCTTTCTGGGTACTGTAGTCCTCCCATTCCTGTATTACCCTGGTTGCCCGTCATTGAACCCTCTCCAGCTCCACTATATCTTTCGTGTACACTGGTGCCCAGTACTGTAGACAGTATTCTATGTGTGGTCTGACTAGTGATTTGTACAGCGGTAGAATTATTTCCTTGTCGTGGGCATCTATGCCCCTATTGATGCACCCCATGATTTTATTTGCCTTGGCAGCAGCTGCCTGACACTGGTCACTACAGCTAAATTTACTATTAACTAAGACTCCCTAAGTCCTTTTCCACATCAGTCGTCCCAAGTGTTCTCCCATTTAATATATAACACCCTGCTGCCTATCTAATGTGGGGAAACTAAGCTGCCTATCTAATGATGCAGATAACTGTGAGTTGCAGTGCAATTTTATGGCTTAGTACTTTTTTTTTCTTTTCTCTCTTTTTTTTTTTGGGGGGTGGGGGGCAGCATTTCACTCTTGGACCGAGGCAGCACAATGTCTTTGGCTGGCCCTGCACCGGTTCTGCCCTTACTGCCACAGTCTCCAACCTGTGTGTGGTGTCCCGGTACTGTGTAGTATACCATACCTTGTATGGTGGTCCCCAAAGTCAGAGTTTCTTCGTTTCAGTCCTCCTGGTGGGATAGCCCCTAGTCACCTCTTCCTTCTTTAATTTTGCGATGTTTGTAAGTATATTTGATTGTATATTTAATTGTGTAGATAGTGTCGCAGGACCTTAGGTCATGTGACTAATGTTAATTCTCTTAGGGTATGTTAAAGGACCTTCCTAGGTCACGTGTGTGGGCACATGTTTAGACCATAATCCCTTGTGTAAAGTCACTGACAGATGGTATGGACCAATGAGCTCAGGGCCAGCCCCTGCGCATATAAGGGAGCTGCCAGCCAATCCTCGCTCTCTTGGGTTCCGGACTAGCAGAGAGGAGAGATCCGTGCAACTTTCAAAGACAAGAACAGGCCGAAGCCTGATAATACAGCAACTTACCAAATCATGAGTTACAATACAACTCCCCGCTAAAGTCTGCGTGACTGCTGGACCTAAACTCAATTCCCTAAATCCAGCGGAACAGAGCATATAAATCTCCTGAGCTTAAAACTCACAAGGTCCCAACCAACTGTCAGGATCCTAATAGACTCTTCTTGTACAAAGACTGTTCCTGTTTAATTTTGCATAAAACCTGCAGTAAAAGTTCCAACAGTTTTCTGAAACCTCCGGTTGTGGACATTCGTTTATTATTCCTCCCTATCGCTCTTGGGACGGGTGGCGATAGGACAAGCATATACAGAGGAGCCCTCACCCTGGCGTCACGAGTGTTAAGGGTTAAACCAGCACCCTTTAGTTACTTCACAGCTACACCCCATATACCCTATACCCCCACAAGCTTACCACATGAGGATCTCCAGCAGTTTTGCATCTGGTTGAGAAACACTGGGTTATAGACCACTGCCTTAAAGCGGTTATCTCAGATTAGAAAATATAGATTTCTTCCAAAAACAGGCCACACCTATCCTCAGGTTGTGAATGGTATTACAGCTTTAGTCATTTCAATGGAAATAAGCTGCAATGCCACACACAAACTGAAGACAACAATGGCGCTGTTTTAGAAGAAAGAAGCTATGTTTTTTTAATCCTATATTGATTTTAGGCAAATTGATTAGTTACCTATTGTTTCAGAAAAAAATATCAATACAGAAGCCAAGAACTTGTAACCGAAGTCTGAATGTAATGGTTAAAAAACGCTACTTTTTACCCTCTTTCCTCAGAGAACAGGTGTAGGGACATACGATACATTTGTAGCCTTGGAGATACAACCAGTCCAGCAGACATGGGGTTAAGAATCCCCGGCACTTTTGCTATAGCATCCACAACCATGACGTTTCCCGGGGAGCGCACACCATGTGACCAGGCGAGCACCAATAGAGGCGCGCGTAGCTTGTGCTGAGCCGCTCACAGCCTCAGTAGTGGGGGAGGAGTCAACTTAGTACCTCCCCTCCGCACATGGCACCGTCTGCCTGCAGGAAGAAAGGGGGAAGAAAGTAAGTGGACTCGGCCGGGCGTCAGGTAATGTGCAGCCGTGGAGATGGGACAGCCTGGTGACCGGGGACGGGGGAACCGGGCACTGCCGGCCTCCTGCCGGGGAGAGGGTGAGATGTGCTGCGGTGCGATGTGCTGCAGGCCCCTCTGTTCACAAAGAGAAGATAAGACCAATAGTGGAAATCAGCCCCAGGGATCCAAGAGGGGGAACTGGGCTGGGCTGTCCAATCCAGTGCATCTATCTATCTATCATATACATTTATATAGTGCCTATGTATATGTCTATACTGCCACCGTGTACCCATCCGTATAGTACGGACTGCCTCCGTATACCCATATGTATGTATGTATGTATGTATGTATGGCCACTGTGTACCCATCTGTATGTATAGACGACCACCGTGTACCCAGCCGTATGTATGGATGGCCACAGTGTACCGAGCCGTATGTATGGATGGCCACAGTGTACCCAGCCGTATGTATGGATGGCCACAGTGTACCCAGCCGTATGTATGGATGGCCACCGTGTACCCAGCCGTATGTATGGACGGCCACCCTGTACCCATCCGTATGTATGGACGGCCACCCTGTACCCATCCGTATGTATGGACGGCCACCCTGTACCCATCCGTATGTATGGACGGCCACCCTGTACCCATCCGTATGTATGGACGGCCACCCTGTACCCATCCGTATGTATGGACGACCACCGTGTACCCATCCGTATGTATGGACAACCACCGTGTACCCATCCGTATGTATGGACGACCACCGTGTACCCATCCGTATGTATGGACGACCACCGTGTACCCATCCGTATGTATAGACGGCCACCGTGTACCCATCCGTATGTATAGACGGCCACCGTGTACCCAGCCGTATGTATAGACTGCCACCGTGTACCCAGCCGTATGTATAGACGGCCACCGTGTACCCAGCCGTATGTAGGGACGGCCACCGTGTACCCAGCCGTATGTAGGGACGGCCACCGTGTACCCAGCCGTATGTAGGGACGGCCACCGTGTACCCAGCCGTATGTAGGGACGGCCACCGTGTACCCAGCCGTATGTAGGGACGGCCACCGTGTACCCAGCCGTATGTAGGGACGGCCACCGTGTACCCAGCCGTATGTAGGGACGGCCACCGTGTACCCAGCCGTATGTAGGGACGGCCACCGTGTACCCAGCCGTATGTAGGGACGGCCACCGTGTACCCAGCCGTATGTAGGGACGGCCACCGTGTACCCAGCCGTATGTAGGGACGGCCACCGTGTACCCAGCCGTATGTAGGGACGGCCACCGTGTACCCAGCCGTATGTAGGGACGGCCACCGTGTACCCAGCCGTATGTAGGGACGGCCACCGTGTACCCAGCCGTATGTAGGGACGGCCACCGTGTACCCAGCCGTATGTAGGGACGGCCACCGTGTACCCAGCCGTATGTAGGGACGGCCACCGTGTACCCAGCCGTATGTAGGGACGGCCACCGTGTACCCAGCCGTATGTAGGGACGGCCACCGTGTACCCAGCCGTATGTAGGGACGGCCACCGTGTACCCAGCCGTATGTAGGGACGGCCACCGTGTACCCAGCCGTATGTAGGGACGGCCACCGTGTACCCAGCCGTATGTAGGGACGGCCACCGTGTACCCAGCCGTATGTAGGGACGGCCACCGTGTACCCAGCCGTATGTAGGGACGGCCACCGTGTACCCAGCCGTATGTAGGGAGGGCCACCGTGTACCCAGCCGTATGTAGGGAGGGCCACCGTGTACCCAGCCGTATGTAGGGAGGGCCACCGTGTACCCAGCCGTATGTAGGGAGGGCCACCGTGTACCCAGCCGTATGTAGGGAGGGCCACCGTGTACCCAGCCGTATGTAGGGAGGGCCACCGTGTACCCAGCCGTATGTAGGGAGGGCCACCGTGTACCCAGCCGTATGTAGGGAGGGCCACCGTGTACCCAGCCGTATGGTACGGGCGGCCACCGTGTACCCAGCCGTATGTACGGAGGGCCACCGTGTACCCAGCCGTATGTACGGGCGGCCACAGTGTACCCAGCCGTATGTACGGAGGGCCACCGTGTACCCAGCCGTATGTACGGAGGGCCACCGTGTACCCAGCCGTATGTACGGAGGGCCACCGTGTACCCAGCCGTATGTACGGGCGGCCACCGTGTACCCAGCCGTATGTACGGGCGGCCACCGTGTACCCAGCCGTATGTACGGGCGGCCACCGTGTACCCAGCCGTATGTACGGGCGGCCACCGTGTACCCAGCCGTATGTACGGGCGGCCACCGTGTACCCAGCCGTATGTACGGGCGGCCACCGTGTACCCAGCCGTATGTACGGGCGGCCACCGTGTACCCAGCCGTATGTACGGGCGGCCACCGTGTACCCAGCCGTATGGTACGGGCGGCCACCGTGTACCCAGCCGTATGGTACGGGCGGCCACCGTGTACCCAGCCGTATGGTACGGGCGGCCACCGTGTACCCAGCCGTATGGTACGGGCGGCCACCGTGTACCCAGCCGTATGGTACGGGCGGCCACCGTGTACCCAGCCGTATGGTACGGGCGGCCACCGTGTACCCAGCCGTATGGTACGGGCGGCCACCGTGTACCCAGCCGTATGGTACGGGCGGCCACCGTGTACCCAGCCGTATGGTACGGGCGGCCACCGTGTACCCAGCCGTATGGTACGGGCGGCCACCGTGTACCCAGCCGTATGGTACGGGCGGCCACCGTGTACCCAGCCGTATGGTACGGGCGGCCACCGTGTACCCAGCCGTATGGTACGGGCGGCCACCGTGTACCCAGCCGTATGGTACGGGCGGCCACCGTGTACCCAGCCGTATTTTTATACCTAGTAATTTGCAGCTGAGGGTTGATCACACTGACTATACTATGCACGCTCTGCCTGGGGTCACACTATGTGGGGGTGCTGTGTCACTGATATATTTTGGGATGCCAGCAATAGGATATGCTGCTGTCCTGTGGCTGCTCATGGGTAGTGTAGGACATTTAGTTCATTCCTCATACCAATGCTCTTCATTTTACGGCGTTTGAAAGTGCAAATCAAATGACACCAAGGACTGGCCTGAAGGCTCATCTGTAATCCATATTGGGGGGGGGGGGGTTGGTTGTCAGGCCCAAGGCCTGATTATTGAAATCCTATATGTGTATTATAATTATAACACTGTGATGTATTATCCAAGCCATTCAGGGTCATTCAGACGGTGTATCCTTTGTTTTTTGTGTATTACATTTTATTGGGGGGTCTGGCTGTTTGTTTACATCTCCTTTGAAGTCAAAGGCTTTTTTGAAGTCATGCACTCTGGTCCCATCATATAATCAAATAGATAAGGAGCCAGGAAGAGAGAAGACCCCCTGGTGGGATGAGAGGGGAGGGGGGAATGGAGCCTCCCTTCCAAAAAGGCAGATATATAATATTTAACAATGCTAGACTCAGGTTGTTCAAGGCTGTGCCCCAAGCTGACAAGACCATCCTAAGAACAGCACTCTCTCACTCATGGACTGCTATATCATCATGCTGTAAGAACTTCATCTTTTGTTTTCTGAACTTGCCTTGCTAAACTTTCATATTTTTGTAACTGTATGTCATTTGTTTATTTTCATGCATAGCACTGTGATACCTTTTATCAGATTAAATGTTTAATTAATCAGCTCTGGTCTTTGATCTCTAAATATATGAGCTCACCTTTCTGAAGGAGGCTCTGGTAAAACACGTTTAAGGGTTAATTTGGTGACTTGCTGGGACTTGTAGTGGACACCCAGAGGTCTGGCGGCTTTAACCCTTACACCTTCACACACTCTCTGGCGTCTTAGCTGGACCGATAGGGTGTGATCGTGACGGGGGCTTATTGGACCTCCTGTTATGTGTGCCAAAACTGTTTAATGGAGTGATCTCTGATGTCTGTCATTACCGGCAGGTGTTAGCTGAAGATGGCAGCCGGTAACGTCCTACTTCCTCACCTGACTCATAACATAAACAAACATCACAGATTGGAAAGGAGAGGGCTGACAAACCTAGGCGCCAGGGCGAAATTGTCAGAGCCCTTATTTGTGGGAGCCCTGCTATAGAGAAACAAAAATCAGCTATACTTAGCTACCCCAATGGTCCCTCCGCAGCTCATGATCATTTATCCCCCACCACTTGGAGCAGGACCTGACCTCTTAGTCAATTACTGGATGCAATGGTTTCCTGTCTCGGCCAATGATTGGCTGAACAGGCAGGTCCTGCTCCAAGCTTTTGTCTCTGAAGGAGGCAGAAAAGATGAGCAGCGGGGTACATTTACATTTTGCTGCTGATTCTGCTACCTGTTGAAGTCAATGAGTAGCAAAATCATCTGCAGAAAATATGCAGCAGATATTGTACATGTGAACGTACCCTAATGGGTATTCCAATGTCCACACTCAAATGCTGTGGATTTTCCCAAATAAGTCCTTGTTTACAAGGTGGAATTTCTGAACGGGAATCCGGTGTAGTGAAGAAGTTTTACCGGCTTAAAAATTTAGCTTGGAAATTCTGTTGTATTCAAAGGAATTCTGCTGCACTGTACATACCAGTTGTTTCTGTTGTGAAAGTTCAAATTCTGGCCCCCGCTGAAAGAATTGACACACACTTTCTCCCCGGACATTCTGCAAAAAATTTGATTTGTGAACATAGGCTCACAGTTCTCGTGAGGAAATCAAAATTTTCAACAGATATGCAACGTTTCAGTCCTGTGCAGGGGTGTGGAAATTTTATTAAAAAAAAACTTGTCCACGGGACTAAAATGGAGCAAAATCTACTTGTCCCTCATGACGATCCACTTGTCCGGACCAATTTTCCCTTTTACGCTCTAATTTTTTCCTCCTCGCCCTATAATAGCCATCACTACCTACTATAAGGATACCTTTTTAATTTTTCAAAAACATTCTCTGAACCAAAAAAATATATATTTAGGGAAGGGAAATTGAAATAGTAAAAGATAATTTTGCAGATTTGGTGGTTTTCTTTTCTGCGCCATTTACCTTGTGGTTGAGGTAACATGTTAGTTTTATACTTTAGGCCGCCTGATTACAGCAATACCAGATTTGTATCGTTTACGTCATGTTTTACTAATTCTGGACTTTTTAAATTTTTTCAATTGCCTTTTTTTTTTAACCCCTGTAGCTCTATTTTTTTTTCCACATACCAGGCTGTATGAGGACTAATTTTTTGTGCCATAATCTGTTTTTTGTATCGGTACCATTTTGGTATTGATCTGACTTTTTAATCGCTTTTTAACTTTTTTTTTTTTTTTCTGAAATATTATAAAAACTGCAAATCTGTGGTTTGGTATTTTTTTACATTTACCGTACGGGATACATAATGTTATATTTTAATAGGTTGTACAATTACGCACGAAGCAATACCAAATATGTTTTATTTTTATGTTTACATGTTTTTATACAGTATAGGAAAAGGGGGTGATTTGAACTCTTAACATGGAAGGGGTTAATGCAGCGGTCTTCAAACTGTGGCCCTCCAGATGTTGCAAAACTGCAACCCCCAGTAACACTTTATTACACTTATATGAGGAATCATTAGATTCCTCGGACAGATGAATAGATTCTATTGAACTCTATTAATCTGTGTGCTCTGTGATCCATTGATAGAGCCTAGTCCAGCCAGGATCTATCAATGACAGAGCGGGACAGCAGGAAGCAGAGGTAAGCCCTCCGGCTACCTCCATAGTGGATCGCCCCCCCCCCCCCCCCCCCCCCTGCGATCGCGCTGCAGGGGGGCGATCTAGCCCACCAGGGAGCATTCACATGTCCCATTAGACGCCGCTGTCAGCTTTGACAGCGGCAATCTAAAGGGTTAATAGCCAGCCACGGTGATCGCCGCATACTGGCTATTAGCGGCGGCCCCCGGCTACTGAGAACAGCCGGGGGCTGCAGAGTATGGAGCGGGCAGGAGCCTGCTCCATACATACTGCAGAGCGCCGCATGCATCTCCCCGTGCAGACGCGCCTCCTCCCCTCAGCTCTCCGAAGCTACAGCTGGGGGGAGTGAAGGCAGAGGACGCAGGTCTGCACGGGGAGCAAGAAGCCACGCCCCCTCATCTCCCCCCGCACGTCTGCAGAGCAGGGGAGAGAAGACAAATACACAGCTTCTCATCTCCCCTGCTCTGCTTCGGAGGACACAGGTTTTTACATCCGGGGGCTGCAGAGTATGGAGCGGGCAGGAGTCGGGAGCCCGCCCCATACAGACTGCAGAGGTCCGGGCGACTTGTCAGGTCCGGCCCTGCTTGCCCGAAGCCGGGCTAAGGGCCGGACAAATTCACCTGCCCGGCGCCCGGAACTGCTTGTCCCTGGCGTCGGGCGATAGGAATTCCACATCCCTGCTGTGTGAACATGCCCTAAAGGGTTTATCACAAGATGTACAACGGGATAGGAGTTAAATGGGTACTCCGCCCCTAGACCTCTTATCCCCTATCCAAAACCGATCTCTGCTGCGGAACCCCAGACTTCTGGTGCATGGAGCAAACTTCGCTCTGTGCCGGATGACTGATGTGGGGCGGAGGCTCGTGATGTAATGGTCACGCCCCCTTCAATGCATGTCTATGGGAGGGGGTGTGACCGCTGTAGACTTGTATTGTGTGGCTGTGATGGCGCAAGCCTCCGACACTCTAAACGAACGCCAGGTGCAGTAGGGAAAATGCGATGGTCCCCAGTGGTGGGACCCCACGATCACCTTTTCTCCCCTATCCCTTGAGTAGGGGATAAGATGTCTAGGGATGGAGTACCCCCTTTAAATGTACCCCACTCCATTACATTCAGTCCCCGGAGCACGTTCTCTCCGGGTCTGATTACTGGCGGTCACTGGGGTCGGAGCATTGTGATGTCACGCTCCGCCCCCTCAATGCAAGCCTATGGGAGGGGGCGTGACAGCTGATAAGATGTCTTAGCGAAGGAGTACCCCTTTAAGTATCTGATTTGTCCGACTGCTGGGAGCCCCCTCTGATTAAGAGGACAGAGGTCCCTTATTCCCCCTGCTAGTGAATGGAAGTGTGCAGTACAGGGCTCAGCTATCATTAGAGATTCCATGGCCACCTCCTCAGTGTTTTTGGACCCACTCCTTTATTTGGCTAAAAGTACTCCTAATATGCTACTTGTGAACCACAGAGCTCATACAACATCAGAATGTCGCATCCTTTGTGGTTTCGGTGAATGACAGACTGATAAAAATCGCGTATGTGGAAATGTGACTGCGCGCAGCTTTGCCGAGGAAATATTTACCGTGTGGTAGTGTAGTGTTGAGTGCACAGTGTCAGTGTGCTGGGATGTAGTAGATGTGGATTGTGCTGGTCCTGGGCTTATACTCGTCTCTTTCCTGTTGACATCAGGTGGAGGTGGCTCCCCCCGTCCTGTCAGGAGGTGAGACGTTGCTGTGACTACGACTGACTCCTCAGATGTGGAATGTCTCCTGACCTGTCGCGGCTCAGAACTGCAGGACGCTGCCGGTGGTGATAGGTAAGCTGCTGTCTTCTGTTCCTCTTTATGCACAGCACATGTGGTGTAAGAGAACCTGCGCAAATATTACAGCGAAGAACGTGGTGGATTGTTGGCCATCATTGTAGTTTTTTAATGGGACAGGCATGGGTGGTAAAAACAGGTTTTGCAACAGGATGAGACACAATATAATTCAAGGTAAAGGATGGAGTTTGTCTGCAGCCCCCAACAAAGTGTTTACTATTGGTAATTCCTTTTTATAAGAAGCAACTGCACCACATGAAGTGTCCATTACACTTAGGGGGAGATTTATCAAAACCTGTCCAGAGGAAAAGTTGCGCAGTTACCCATAGCAACCAATCAGATCGCTTCTTTCATTTTTGAAAAGGCATCTGAGAAAGGAAAGAAGCCATCTGGTTGCTATGGACAACTCGCCAACTTTTCCTCTCGACAAGTTTTGATAAATCTCCCCCTTAGGGTCTATTCACACGGCAGAATTTCCGCTTGTGCGATTCCACCTCAAATTAAAGCCCATAGACTTCTATGGGATTCCGCACTCCCATTCACACTTCTGAATTTCCGCAAGCGGAAATTCAGAAGTGTGAATGGGAGTGCGGAATCCCATAGAAGTCTATGGGCTTTAATTTGAGGCGGAATTCCGCTAGTGGAAATTCTGTCCTGTGAATAGACCCTTAGGGTATGTTCACACTGAGGAATTCAAGGGGAAATTTCCTCATGTAATTCTGCTAGCTTTTTTTCAGCTTGAAATTATTCAGTAATTGATTTTCCGTTCACTTCAGTGTATTTTCTGCTTCTCAGTTCACACTGAGTAAATTCTGCTACCTGAACTCAGTTCCGCTTGAAGAAAGAACTTGTTCGTTCCTCAAGCGAAATCCGCAAGCAGAATTCAATAGAAGTCAATGGTAAAAAAATTTATAAAAATTCTGCCCGACTTCATTTTCAAGCGGAATTCAGAAAAGTAGAATTAAATAGCCGCAAATTCCGCTCAAATTCCGGTTGAATTCCACTTGATGGATAAAATGACAGAAGGCTACAATATCCTGACTGAAATTATTCCTCAGTGTGAACATAGCCTTAGTCAGCTAAATGTACATTTAGCAATCAGACCTTTTTCTTGTTCTTCACATACGCAAGAACGTTCAGCTTGGCCAATTGTTTTCAATGGAGAGATGAGTGTTAACCCATGCTTTATCCTTTATCTTTTGGGGAAGAATCAGGAGGCCAACTTACACATTAGACCAGTGTGCCTCCAGCTGTTGAAAACAACAACTGGTGTAGCTGACCTTTTGACTAATGCGTTTATGGACTGAAGTGTTTTTTTAACGACTTGATTATTATTATTTTTTCTCTTTTCCCATCTTTTATGTATATTTCGGCAGTTGATAAATCTGGGGTCTCGCTGTTTTTTTTTTATCCTTCGCCCTTTTGTTAGTAAATGGAGTATTTTATAAGATTCTATGCATGAAGCAGGATGTGTTCAGGTGCCTAGAGCAGTCTGAGGAGGATTAGAGAGTGGACAAACTTCTAGTGTGTTCTGTGGCTGGACCCCCTCAGTCTTCGCTGTAGGGAGAAGCATAGAATAGATGTATAAGGGGCAATTGTCCAGTGTTTTGTTGGATGCTTGTAAAAATTCCTGAAGGTTTTATTTTTTATTTTATTTTTATGGGCAATAAATAATAAAACACAAAACTCTTAAAGGCGCACTGGGGCGGTGTCGAAGGTCAAAATTCCACTTTACTACATTGCTGCCTTAGGAATCTATAACATGGACCATGCACACTCTAGACAAGGGCCTATTTCAGAAATCGGCGCCTGTTTAGTGAGCCTATTGCAAGACACGATTAAAACCACTTAGTGACGCAGGACGTATATTTACGTCCTGCACCGGCTCCCGTGATATAACATGGGGTCACGGGGTGGCCCCGCGTCATATCTGGTCGGTCCCGGCTGGGACCTGTGACTAATACCGGAGATCACTGATCGCGGTGATTCCCGGTATTAACCCTTCAGATGCGGGAGTCTGGGGTGAAAGTGAAACCTTCCCGGCAGCTCAGTTGGGCTGATCAAGCCCACCGCTGTGTCCAGATCAGCTGTATGGACACGAGGAGGGTCCCTACCTGCTTCCTCGCTGTCCGATCGCCGAATGACTGCTTTATGCCTGAGATCCAGCCAGGAGCAGTCGAGCGGCGATAACACTGATCAATGCCATGGTATTGCATAGCAGGGATCAGTGTAGGAAATCGGTGTGTGCGCGCAATGTTATAGTCCCCTATGGGGGCTATAACATTGCAAAAAAAAAAAGAGTGAAAATAAGTGTGAATAAATGTGATTTAGCCCCTTTCCTAATAAGTCTGAATCACCCCCCTTTTTCCCATAAAAAAAAAAACTATGCAAATAAATATAAACGTATGCGTTATCGCCGTGTGCGTAAATGTCCGAACGATAGAAATCATTAGGATGACGTTTTATAAAGTGGGAGTACTCCTTTAATGTAAGATTATTTTTTGGTTTCACAAAACATTTTTTTGGGGCGAGTTTCACCAACGCTGTATGCAAATCAAGTCTCTGCAATGTTTTTAAGTGTTTTTTGCATATAAAATGGACTTATTACATTCCAAGATATGTGCTGTACTCTATTTTATGACTGTGGGAAGAAACCATTGACAGTGTTTTCCCATTGAATTCAATGGGGGGGGGGGGGGGGGGGCAAAGACATCTTCTATGGTGTAAAAATGATGCCTTTTATAATACGAAGCCATGTGATCCTGATTAGGACAGAGGGGGTTTAGTAAGCCTGAACTAAGACGTTATTCACATATGGCAGTAGGGTACACTTGTAGGTCAGAACCGTCTGGATCCTGAACACGGGGGAAACATAATGCATGAAGCTGGGGTAAGGTCACACAGGGCAGATTTCATGCAGACGTTTCTGCAACTGAAAATAATTTTAATTTTTTTTTTTTTTTTTTTTTTTTTCGTTCATCTGAACGGGAATATTTTGGTTGGGAAGGGAGGTGTCACCCTTTTTGAAACCAAAAAAAGTGGATGCAAAGTGAGAATGCAAAATACTGATATCTGCATGTGTGAATAAGACCTTAGTCCAACAGTAGTTAAGAATAGTACTTGGGAATCTTGTCTGTCTGAATGGACTCCAAAAGGTCAAAATGGTGTGCACGGATCTAATAGTGTGCATAGTGCAGTGTTTTCCAGCCAATGTGCCTCCAGCTGTTGCAGAACTACAACTCCTGGCGTGCCTGCACATCCAAAGGCATTGTTTTCCAACAGGGGTGTCTACACCTGTTGCAAAACTACAACTCCCAGCATGCCCGGACAGCCCTTGGCTGTCCGGGCATGCTGGGAGTTGTAGTTTTGCAACAGCTGGAGGCACATTGGTTGGGAAACGCTGACCTTGATAAATGTGAATTGCTTCAGCTCCTCCATTGTTAAGATCCCTGGTAACCACAGTTACACAGACATCGGTATGACAGACAATGGGAAGGTGATGGCTGGATGACGCATAGCTATACCTTGTTACATATGTCTCCAAACATGTCAGTGTATTGTGGCGTTATCTGCTGTGTTAGAAACAAAGGACACAATGTCTCATAGCAACCGCTCCAGCCTTATTGTATTCTGCGATATTACTTCCTGCCAACTCCTCCTGGATGATGCCATATGGTTTTATCTGATAAAGTAAAACTCCGACGGCTTTATCTCCTGTGTGTGTGTGTGTGTGTGTGTGTGTGTGTGTGTGTGTGTGTGATTTTTTTTATTTTGCAAACCTGCTATCTGTGTGCAGAATGTATTCTGATCTTCGCTCTCGGTGTTACATGTATTAAAGCATTTTTTCTATCTATGGCTGTTGGTAACGGATCAGTGGGATCAAACACTTGGCAAACAGTGCTGTACATTGTGTAGTGGCCGTGCAGGGGTACTGCACCTTAGCTCTCATTTAAATGCCCTGATTATATTGGAACTGCTCCAGTTGTAAAATAATGTTTATGGTCATACCATGTGTATGCACTCCATCAAATATATAAGTATCTATGGACTTCTGTGGACTAGATATATCCTGCAGGAAAGAAAAGTATACAGCACTCAATTATTTTTATTTTTCTAAAAGTCAATGGATGGTGTGTGTGTGTAACTTTTTTTTATTACATACTGCTATGTATGTTGTTGGATGTACACTGTTCAAAAAAATAAAGGGAACACTTAAACAACACAATGTGACTCCAAGTCAATCCCACTTCTGTGAAATCACACTGTCCACTCAGGAAGCAACACTGATTGACAATCAATTTCACATGCTGTTGTGCAAATGGAACAGACAACAGGTAGAAATTATAGGCAATTAGCAAGACACCCCCCAATAAAGGAGTGGTTCTGCAGGTCACAGACCACTTCTCAGTTCTTATGCTTCCTGGCTGATGTTTTGGTCACATTGGAATGCTGGCAGTGCTTTCACTCTAGTGGTAGCATGAGATGGGGTCTACAACCCACACAAGTGGATCGGGTAGTGCAGCTCATCCAGGATGGCACATCAATGTGAGCTGTGGCAAGAAGGTTTGCTGTGTCTGTCAGCATAGTGTCCAGAGCATGGAGGCACTACCAGGAGACAGGCCAGTACATCAGAAGATGTGGAGGAGGCCATAGGAGGGCAACAACCCAGCAGCAGGACCGCTACCTTCCCTTTGTGCAAGGAGGAGCACTGCCAGAGCCCTGCAAAATTACCTCCAGCAGGCCACAAATATGCATGTGTCCACTCAAACGGTCAGAAACAGACTCCACGAGGGTGGTATGAGGGCCCAACATCCACAGGTGGGGGTTGTGCTTACAGCCCAACACTGTGCAGGATGTTTGGCATTTGCCAGAGAGCACCAAGATTGGCAAATTCACCACTGGCGCCCTGTGCTCTTCACAGATGAGAGCAGGTTCAAACTGAGCACATGTGACATACGTGACAGAGTCTGGAGACGCCGTGGAAAATGTTCTGTTGCCTGCAATGTCCTCGAGCATGACCGGTTTGGAGGTGGGTAAGTAATGGTATGGGGTGGCATTTCTTTGGGGGGCCGCACAGCCCTCCATGTGCTTGTCAGAGGTAGTCTGCCTGCCTTTACAGGGGTGTGGGAATTTGAAAAAAAAAAACTACTTGTCCAAGGGACTAAAGCGGAACACAATCTACTTGTCCCTCAAGAAAATCCACTTATCCTAGTAGATGAAATAATTTCAACCACAATAGTACTATTAGCGGTGGGAGAGCTGTAGCTCCTTTTACACCCGAGGCAGGGGGGGGGGGGAAGAGGACGTCTGTGCACAGCTCCTTCACCTCCATAATGACTGCTGTGTGTGAGGAGGACAGACTGCACTGCACGGGGAGGATTTCTGTGTGTGAAGGAGGACAGACTGGGGCACGGGGTGGGTCCTCTGAGCAGCAGCTACTGAAATCAGCTGGCGGGCACCGCCGCCCCCTCCATACACTCTGAGCGCCGGTGTGAGGTGAGATTTCCGAAGTCTGTCTGCCCCTGCTAGCCTGATACAGGGCTAAATCTATGAAAAATTTACCTGCCCGGCGCCCAAAACTACTTGTCCCGGGCGTCGGGCAATAGGATTCCCACATCCATGCTTTAGGTACCGAGATGAGATCCTCAGACCCCTTGTGAGACCATATGCTGGTGCGGTTTGCCCTGGGTTCCTCCTAATGCAAGACAATGCTAGACCTCATGTGGTTGGAGTGAGGAAGGCATTGATGCTATGGACTAGTCCGTCCGTTCCCCAGACCTGAATCCGATTGAGCACATCTGGGACATCATGTCTCGCTCCATTCTCAAATGCCACATTGCACCACAGACTGTCCAGGAGTTGGCGGATGCTTTAGTCCAGGTCTGGGAGGACATTCCTCAGGAGACCATCCGCCACCTCATCAGGAGCATGCTCAGGCATTGTAGGGAGGTCATACAGGCATGTGGAGGCCACACACACTACTGAGCCACATTATGACTTGCTTTAAGGACATTACATCACAGTAGGATCAGCCTGTAGTGCGGTTTTCCACTTTGATTTTGAGTGTGAGACCATATCCAGACCTCCATGGGTTGATAAATTTGATTTCCATTGATAATTTTTGTGTGATTTTGTTGTCAGCACATTCATCTATGTAAAGACAAAAGTATTTCATACGATCAGTTCATTCAGATCTAGATGTTATCTTTATTTTTTGAGCAGTGTACTTTTAGCACATATGTCAGATTTTCCTGGCATATGCACCAGACTTTCCATGAACAGAGCATAGATTCCTTTTTGTCTCTGTTCAGACTGAATTTACCAGCAGAATTCCCTAAATGTATAGTAAAATGCCACCGACTGAGCATTTTTATACAGTCGGTACACATAATAGAAATTTTTGTTAATATTATGAAATATTTATAATAATGGTTTGGTCTCTTAGTGACTACTAAGTTATCCTGGCATGTACACCAAATGTGCTCGGGAAACTTGGTGTGAACAGAGCTAAAGTCGTCTTTTTGACTTTACATGTTGAATATTCTGTTGAGGGTGCATTCTTTCCTACAGTATCCTGCACATATCTGAAGCTGCAGCTTTTAACATAAACTTAATGACTGAACACAGCATAAAATCTGCAGCTTCAAACCTGCGTATCAAATGTACAGGATACTGTACGTGTGACTACACTCTAAAGTGCCCCTGTCATTTCAAAGAGACATGAGGAGATTTATTAAAACCTGTCCAGAGGAGAAGTTACGGAGTTGCCCATACAACCAATCATATTGCATCTTTCATTTTTAAAAAGGTCTCTGAAAATGAAAGAAGCGATCTGATTGGTTGCTATGGTCAACTCGGCAACTTTTCCTTTGGACAGGTTTTGATAAATCTCCCTCATAAAGTTTTGGCGTTTCCCATCAAGCAGTGGAACGAGCAGGATGAAGCAGGCGTCACTCCCTCGGCTTAGTTATCTCGGTCCTGTGGCTCCAAAGACTTACTGCGTGCATCTCCCTGCTTGTTCCGAGACCCCGACTGATCAAAACTTTTTAAAATTATTTGGACACTATATTCACACATACCATATCTGCTTCAGGTTTTAAACTGTGCAACCATTTTATATTGATGTACTTGCATCAATGACTAAGGGCTCTGTGATGCTCTTGCAACACATTACTGTTTTAAGAGAAACCTGGTTTGCGCTGGACTTTTTTATTCATTTTTTTTTTTTATTCCAATATTGATTTACTTGCATCAAACCCTCAGCAGTTGCTGTGAATGTACCCCATAGGGCAGTGTTTCCCACCCAGTGTGTCTCCAGCTGTTGCAAAACTAAAGCTCCCAGCATGTCTGGCTATGCTAGAAGTTGTAATAGTTTTGCAACAGCTGAAGGCACCCTTATTGGGAAACGCTGCCTAAGAGTATGTTCACACGTACAAAATCTGCTGCAGGTTTTATGCTGGTAAATCGATAACCTGCAGCATCAAATCTGCAGATCATGTACATGTACTGTTAAAGGAGAAGTAAGTTAATGGTGATTCGAATCTTATAATAAACCTATTTTTAAGAACTTCCCTTTTGAGATATTTAAAAAAAAAAAAAAAAATGATATATACTGTAGATTTATCAATTCTCTTTTTCACTTTGCTCGGGGCAGTCACCCTCTTTGTTTCTTTTTCACTACTAGTTCTAGCCTTTTTGCATTTATTTGCATAGTAAAATTTGGTTATTGCAGCGTCGTTGGGAGCGGACCGGTGCTGGAGGGGGAGATTTTGCCGGTCATCAGTTACATTCATCTGCCGGCAGGACGTCCTTCTGGGTTTTCTTGCTCCTTTTCTCCTTTATCTCCTCTTCTGATTGTTTTCCTTTTGAACCATCGGGACTGAAACAAAGGAATTCAAAATGGAATTTAAAGGGGTACTCCGGTGGAATTAAAATTTTTTTTTTTTTTTTTATGAACTGGAGCCAGAAAATGACAGATTTGTAAAAGACTTATATTAAAAAATCTTTACCCTTCCAGTACTCATTAGCAGCTGTATACTACAGAGGAAATTTTCTTTGAGTTTCTTTTTTGTCCACAGTGCTCTCTGCTGACACCTGATGCCCGTATCAGGCACTGTCCAGAGCAAGAAAAAATCTCCATAGCAAACCCATGCTGCTCTGGACAGTTCCTGACACAGAAAGAGGTGTCGGCAGAGGGCAAAAAAGAAACTGAAAATGAAAAGAATTTCCTCTGTAGTATACAGCTGCTAATAATCACTGGAAGGGTAAAGATTTTTTTTTTAATATAAGTCATTTACAAATTTGTTTAACTTTCTGGTGCCAGTTCATTAAAAAAAGGGGTACTCCTCTTTAATTTGTTTTATAATCAACTGGTGCAAGAACACTAAAGAACTACCCAACTTCCTCTGAAGCATACAGCAGCTAAGTACTGAAAGGGTTTAAATTTTTATTAGCAGTAATTTACAAATCTGTTTTAACTTTCTGACACAAGTTGATTTGAAAACAATACCCCCCCCCCCCCCAATCTGTGGTACCCCTTTAAAAGCGCACTGTTAGGAAAGGTTTATACCTGTTCAGTGCTGCATCATATGATCAGGGATGATATAAACAATTCAAAACATTTTTTTTTAGTTGTATACAAAAAAAACTAAGCATGACTCCACATGGTAATGACTATATTTAAAGCAAGATGACTTTCTCCCAAGTGAAGCTCTCCTGCTGTCTCCTCGTATTAGGCTGTTTAGTCATTGCACATAATCTGAGCTGGTCTTTGGGGAGTATAACATGAAGGACTTGTCACGTGGCAGCGTGGTTGGTCACCGTATGAAGGGCGGCTGATGGGATTAAGTGCATGTCTCGAAAGCCGTGTTACTTCTGGTCAGACGGATGGCGACCATTTGACATAACAGGTGGGGAGCTGGCTCTTCGTGCTGCGGGCTCTCTGAGGTGTAAGTGATGTCCTGTGATGCTGCAGACGTTCCTTCTATGGGCCGGGGTATCCTTTAGGTGTTTTACATTATCAGATTGATTGCATCTTGCAAATAAATAGCAGTAACCTATTGTATTTTGGGGCCTTGCCGACGGGAAATAGCTTTTATAGTTTGTAGCTTTAGTTTTATATTGTGTATTAAGTGATGTAAAGTTTGTACAAATTAGTTGAAATTGTGGGAATCTGGTGTTTTTTGTGTCCTTGTTGAGTTATCCATCTGTCTGAGGTACTTTTTTACTTATTTTTGCTTTTAAAATTTTTTTTTCTCTAGATACTTTTTAGTGGTTTCCAATCTGTGAGCCACCAGATGTTGCCAAACTACAACTCCCAGCATGCCTGGACAGCCAACGGCATCTGGAGGTGCACAATTTAGAGACCAATGGTCCATAGATTATAATTGATCTGGCAATAAAACTGATACGGTTCAAAATTGAGCCCTCGAGTCACTTTCTCACTTGATCCGTTTCATTCAAATGAATGGGTTGTATTACAGGACCGGCAGGGATACTGCAGCAGCTGCCATCTCTGCTAAGGGTGCATTCATATCACGATTTTGCTATACTGTTTTGTATAGGAAAACCTTATAAAACCGTATGGCAAACCATATACATAGACTTCCCATGTAAAAATGTATGGAATAAGATGCATCCAGGTGTGTGTGTGTGTGTATTTTTTTTTTCCTGTACACAACTGCAGTCTACTACGGTTTTGTGTCCTTTTTTTTAAAAACCGTACATGTTTTTAACATTGAAGTCAGTGAAAAACGGAAGTGTCTACAGTGCCATACGGTTCTTGTGATACATTTTTATTTTTTTCCATGTACATAGCAAACCACACCTACTTTCCTTGGAATTTCAATAACATAACTGGAACTTTATTGCACTAAAGTGTTAACCAAAAAGTTTCTTTTTTACTTATAATTTATTTAAATTTTTTTTTATTACAAAAACTGATGCAACCAGACATCAAAATGTTTAAACCACAGCCGATTTTAAAACCATATGCACTTTCAATTCAGAGCACACGTTCTGCATAGGTTGCATGCTTTGTCTGTATACAGTTCACATGATTTACCTATTACACCTTGTGTATATACTCCATTCGTCGCTGTGCAGAATTTCATGTAGTCTAAGCCCTGTGTAATGGATCAAGGCCTGTTCATTAGGCTAGATCCCTAAGTTGGGAGATAAGCGGATCAGGACAGAAGCTGGATATGGTAACAAGCTGCTCTAAGTGTGAGACCGTCTCCGCTTCCTCGTGTGATCTTTTGAAGTGACATTTCATGGCTGTATAATGCAGTTGAAGGACAGCGGTTCTTGTCATTCAGGATTTGTTGTGTTTCCCAGGTAGCACTCTCTCCCCCCCCCCCCCCCCCCTCACTGTGTATGGAAGCGCGTCCTCACAGCCGTACTAATGCAATAGTTTTACAAATAGTGTTTTGGTTTGTTGCCTGAGGTGTCAGATATA
Organism: Hyla sarda; assembly: GCF_029499605.1. Lineage (NCBI taxonomy): Eukaryota > Metazoa > Chordata > Amphibia > Anura > Hylidae > Hyla > Hyla sarda. The sequence goes on along the minus strand of NC_079194.1, from coordinate 81,890,874 downwards.
CGCTTGAGCAGGTGAGGCCCCGCCTCTTTGACTCTTGTCTGAGAAATAAGAAAGGCAGAATCAGTCTGTCACTTAGTGCCTCTAATTTTCTTATAGCCCGGTTAGGAGCTCTACCGTTAGCTCCTACTGAACAAGCATATACAAAATTCCAGAGCATCAAACGACACTGCTGTAGCAGGGGTATATTTAGCAAACACAAGGATAAACTCACGTTTCCTATGATTTCTTGACCATCTGGTCGTTCATTTATTTGTATTTAAAAAAAAAAAAAAAAGGATTAAAGGCATACACAAATTCACAGCCGAAGCACCTCCACACATCAGAGTCAGGATCTGACGAGTGACGTTTCGGGTTCCACCCCCTTACTCATGCGTAATGAGCATGAGTAAGGGTGTTGACCCCGAAATGTCGCGCGTCAGATCCTGACTCTGTGTGGAGGTGCTTCGGCCGTGAATGTGTGTGTGCCGTTGAATCCTCTGAATTTTTTGAAATACAAATTAAAAAAATACCGGATGATCAAGGAACCGTAGTGTTAATAGGAACCGTGAGTGTTTATCCTTGTGTTTACTAAACAAGAAAGGCAGCCAAGAAGGGTACAGTGTGCTTTTATACCGGAAAAGATAGGTGCGAATGGTATCTGAAGCTTTTGGCAGCAAATACAGCTGACAGGTTCCCTTTAATTTACCCATTGCAATAAATGTATTACTTATTATTTTTTATAAATACTAATATATAGGCCCAGATTTATCAAACTGTGTGAGAGAAAAAGTGGTGGGATTTTCCCACAGCAACCAATCACAGCTCAGCTTTCATTTTACCAGAGCTCCTTAGCTGAGCTGTGATTGGTTGCTGTGGGAAAATCTCTCCACTTTTTCTCTCACACATTTTGATAAATCTGAGCCTTAATGTATTGGTGCAATTTACGAAGCAGTTAAAAGTTTGGCCCTGACTACTCCCTATACCAGTGTTTTGCAAATAGTGTGCCTCCAGCTGTTGCAGAACTACAACTCCCAGCATGCCCGAACAGCCGTTGGCTATCTGGACATGCTGGGAGTTGTAGTTTTGAAAACACTGACCCTTACCACATAACACATTTCCATGTTAGGCTATGTATACACGGCAGAATGCCCATGCGCAGTTCTGCATGAATCTTCCGCAGATGTTTCTGCCACAAAAATCCTGATTCCTGCAGTATTCTTTCTGCGGAATCCACTCGGAAATGCATCGCCGTCTAGAACATGGCGCTGGCATATTCTGCCAGTACCAGCGCTCCTGCTGTAAGTGGAATCTCCGCACAGAGATTTTCCATCTGGACATTTGCCCACGTGAACATAGCCATAGGCCGATTTCACTGCAATGAACAGAGGGGGGGTTCAGCTGCAGTATAACCAGGCATGGCCACTAGGCAATAAATGGCCTAAAGGATAGGGCATCAATATTTAGAATTGGAAAATTTAAATGTGCATAGCAGAAGAGTCATTTACTTTTACATTTTTTATTTTTTTTATTCCAGGTTACCGGGAAATCAAGGGCAACAGTTTTTCAGATAAATGACACACATTGGTAATTCGGCATCAACCGGGCAATTGTTTGCTTAATAATTGCATTATAGTAGATCCTCAGAGTAGAATATTAATAGTATTCAGTGGTTGTAAGTTTTGTTGATTTTTAGCTCTTTTGTTTGCCTACTTGTCAGCTCTGACTACACCCACCTATCATCTCTGTACAAGCTTTTCCCTTGTGAGCCCACTGCTTTATAATAATACTGTAATTCGATGCTGTGCAGCCGTTTCCTTGGAGAACGTGGCTCTTTGTCGATACTCATACGGTACGGTCATATGCTTGAGACTCATCCACTGTAGTCATGGGGAGCATCCACTCAGTCTTGTCTAATACCGTATATACTCGAGTATAAGCCGACCCAAATATAAGCCGAGGCCCCTAATTTTACCCCAAAATCCCAGGAAAAGTTATTGACTCAAGTAGAAGCCTAGGGTGGGAAATACATCATCCCCCAGACCCCCGTCATTAACACCCTCATAATCCTCACCCTGTCATCATCCCCCCTTCATCATCACCGCCTGTCATCATCCCCTTGTCATCATCCCACACCCCCCTTGTCATAATCCCACCCCCCCCCCCCTTCATCATCCCCTTGTCTTCATCATCCCACACCCCCCCTTCATCATCCCCTTGTCGTCATCATCCCACACCCCCCCTTCATCATCCCCTTGTCATCATCACCACGTCATCAGCCCCCCCCCCTTTCATCATGCCGCTTGTCAATGTCTGATAGTGGTCTTCAATCTGCGGACCTCCAGAGGTTTCAAAACTACAACTCTCAGCAAGCCCGGGCAGCCATCGGCTGTCCGGGCTTGCTGGGAGTTTTAGTTTTGAAACCTACAACTCCCAGGTTCTTCAACCTGCGGCCTTCGACATCATCCAGCCCCCCCTCTCGCCCCCTTTAGTTCTGTACTCACCTCCGCTCGGTGGGACGTTAGGGTGCGCTGGTCCGGTGCTGAGTGGGGAGGTCGTCCGTTGGGATAGTGTTTCCGGGCTGCCATCTTCACCGGGGGGCTTCTTCTTCGGGCCCGGAATAGAGGCATTGCCTTGACGACGATGCAGAGGGACGTTGGTAATGAACGTCCCTCTGCATTGCCATCAAGGCAACGTGACTATTCCGGGCCCGAAGCGCGGAGAAGAGGCCCCCCGGTGAAGATGGCAGCCCGGAAACACTATCCCAACGGACGACCTCCCCACGCACCCTAACGTCCCGCCGAGCGGAGGGGAGTACCGAACTAAAGGGGGTGAGGGGAGGGGGGGCTGGATGATGTCGAAGGCCGCAGTGGTCTGCCCGGGCTTGCTGAGAGTTGTAGTCTTGAAACATCTGGATGTCCACAGGTTGAAGACCACTGAGAGCGGAGAGTTCACTCGAGTATAAGCAGAGGGGGGTGTTTTCAGCACGAAAAATCGTGCTGAAAAAACTCTGCTTATACACGAGTATATACGGTATAACATTTTTTTTTTTTTTTTTTTTTTTATGGTACAGTGTTTGGCTTGCCATTTAAGCTTAAAGGAGAAGACTTGTGGTGAAAAACTTATCTCCTATCTGCAGGATGGGGGATAGCTTTTGGGTCGCGATCTCCTGTTTGGGCCCAGACTCTCCCTCAGAGGAGCACCCCTGAAGCGTACGTTATCACACCCCCTCCATAAAGCTTTATGGAAGAGACGAAAATAGCCAAACCGCTCCCCAACAGATAAAAGGAGAGTGCGTGGCAGCTCCTGCTTCGTGCAGAGGTCGTGATGTGCCGAACCCGGGGAGAGCCAGGGCTCTGTACAGAAGATCTTTTGCGAGTAGTCTGTCCGCTGGGCCCCCCAATCTAAAATGTATCCCCTATCCTCTGGAGCGGGGATACGTTTTTCACAGCAAGACTTCTCCTTTAAAGGAGAACCTAACTTTATAACTTTGTAAATGGCCGTCAGCTGAGAGACTTATCACTTTCTTTTGTCCTTTTCAGCTATCAGTCCATGTCCGCAGCTCTGAGCATCATATAGAGCTGACTGATTCCCTTTAAGGGTACGTTCCCACATGGCGTATACGCAGCATATTTTATGCTGCGCAAAATCTGCAGCAGCAGCTGGAAATACACTGCATATCCCTCTCACCATACACACAAGGCTTTCCGGCAGCAGCCCTATGTGTGCCGTGAGTTTTGGAGGCGGGGCCGAGGGCCGGCGTGACTGTGTGTGACACGTGGCTCCGGCTCCACAACTCACTACACACATAGGGCTGCCTTCGGAAAGCCTTGTGTGTATGGTGAGAGAGGGATATGCAGTGTATTTCCAACTGCTGGTGCAGATTTAGCTCAGCATGAAATACGCTGCATTTACGCCAGGTGGGAACATACCCTAAAGGGCAATACAGTTGGGCATTCGATCTTTATGTACTTGCGGTGATGACTGCCACATCTCGTGTCGGAAGGAGCCATAAGCAGGAGAATGCATAGTCTAGTTGCTTAGGCCGCAAAGCAATATCAGGGGCTTCTCCTGCTAAGGGTGGGTTCACACCACGTTTTTCAAGTGTGTTTCCCGTATACCTTTTCATCATTGAAAACATATGGGACCGTATTGAAAACCATATACATAGACAAATAATTGAAAACCGTATGCACCCGGTTGCGTACGGTTTGCTTGCAATACGGTTTTCTCCCGTACTCAAAACCATAGTTGACCACGGTTTTGTCTCCGCTTTAAAAACCTTACTGCAACCGCATAGGTTTTTTTTTTAAACATGGACGTCAATGGGAAATGCACATGTATACGGTTCCATACGGGAAACCGTATGCGTTTTTTACTTTGCACGTGCGCATTTGCATCCTGAAGTTCCCACTCATAAAAAATGGACAAAACTTTCAAAAACGTATGGTTTTTTTAAAAATAAAAACGGACTGAACAGTATGCGCTTTTAAAAACAGTATACGGTTTAAAAACGCATAAGGTTTACTTTTTCCCATACTGTTCCATCCGTTTTTTGCCATACGGTTTTCTTTAGAAAAACGGATTGAAAACAGTATGGAAAAAACGTGATGTGAATCCAGCCTAAGTCACCATCTGATGTCAGAAGCTTCTCCTGTTCAAAAGCCTAAAAATCCTTGCACAAGAGGCTGAGTGTGCGACGTCTTCCATCTGTACTGCCTGATCAGTAACATTTGTAGTACACTTTAAAGCAGCATTTCCCAACCAAACGCCCTCCAGCTTTTCCAAAACTACAACTCCCATCATGCTCAGGCATGACGTGAATTGGAGTGCTGCCACAGTTTGGGAAATGTGTTGCTCAATAACAAAACCGACTGTAAAGGGTTCCCTCTAGTGGAGGCCGCAGGTATGTTTTAAATCGGTCTATGCTGGGAGTTTGGAACTCTGTAAATCAGACCATAATAGAGATGTGTTAGGGTGCATTCACACCACGTTTTTGCAATACAGTTCTCTTATCAGGTTTTTGATGAAAAAACCCATATACGGTTTGAAAAATGATGTCCGTTTGCATCTTTTTTTTTTTTTTTTTTTTTTTTTTTTTTTTTTTTTAAAGAAACGTATACATTTTTACTTTTCACTCCATTTTGAATAAAGTTTCACTTGATTGATTGAAATTCCATGGAAAAAACACTGCAAAGTCAAAAACCGTATGGTGAAAACTGGATGGAACCGTAAGCACATACGGTTCCCATTGACTCCCATGTTTAAAAAAAAAAAAAATATATATATATATATATATATATATATATATATATATATATATATATATATATATATATATATATATATATATATATATATATATATATATATATATATATATATATATATATATATATAATATATATATTATATATATATATATATAATATATATATATAATATATATTATATATATATATATATATTATATAATATATATATTTCACCCTGACCCAAAAACGTGGTAGACTACGGTTTTGGGTACGGGTAAAAAAAACGGACAAAACCGTATAAAACGCAAAACGGACTAAACCGGATGATGCGTTTGACATACGGTTTACAATGTTAAGTCAATGCATAAGTTTTTCTATATGGTTCCATACGGTTTTTAACTTGATACTGTATACGGGAACTGTATAGCAAAAACTTGGTGTGCATGCACCCTTAAAGCCTAGGTCTCCAAACTGTGGACCTCCTCCAGCTGTTGCAAAACTAGAACTCCCAGCATGCCCGGACAGCCGTTGGCTGTCCGGGCACGCTGGGAGTTGTAGTTTTGCAACAGCAGGAGGTCCACAGTTTGGAAACCACTACTGTAAACCCTTTTAAAGAATAGGAGGAATAGATTAAAGCCGTCCCTACACATGCGATAGCATATTGGGTTAAAGGCTGTTTTTGCTATTTAGCAGTTTTAATTGCTAAAAATTAACGTATTTAAAAAAAAATAATAATAATAACACAGATTACAGCAGCATTTCAGACATATTTTTACTGCATATGCAACTGCAACACAGTGCTTTTTTTTTTTTTATTTTATTTTTTTTTAACCATAAAAATTAGTGTTAAAAGCTGGAGTGAAAAGGGATTTTCATGAAAACAGCCCTTGTTCATATTCCCATTTATGGATCACCAAACCTATAGGTAAAGGGAATCCGTTGAGAATGCAGTTTGGTCTGCAGGCATCATGTTATAAAGAAGCGGGCGCTGTGCAGGTTGATAGTTTTGTAGTAAAAGATTTGGCATAATTTGTGTTTTTATTAAAAATCTCAGCACATTTTAGATTTAGGAGTCCAGTGGGCGGGACTACTCTAATTGACGACCTTTAGGGTGCACAGAACTATATACCAAGCTGCTCAGCTCCTCTTGCTCTGTATGATGATGTCTGTAGATTAGACTGTATTTTAAAGTGTACCTGTCGTCAATGAAAACGTATTATATGTATATTTGTCATATAAATTAGTTAAATTGTATATTTTTGTCCCTGCAGCTATTGCATGTGTCTCTCTGAGGGTGCGTTTAAATGGAGTAATTCAAGAGGAATTTACTCGAGTAATTCCTCTTGAATTCTCCGCTCCAAATTAATTCACATCTCCTCTGCCCATTGACTTTAATGTTTTTTCCGCTGTCCTGTTCACACTGCGGAAATTCTGCTAGCGGAATTCCAATGCTGAATTCCGTTCCGCTTGAAGAAAGAACATGTTCATTCTTCAAGCGGAATCCGGTAGCAGAAATCAATAGAAGTCAATGGTAAAAAAAAAAAATTACGCCTGACATCATCGTTTTCACGCGCAATTTGTGCGGAAATGGCGGAAAAACACTTCACTTCTTTCTCCCCCCATTTCCGCATTTGAATTCCGCGCGAAAATAAAATTCTTTTCTGCCTGTAAATTTTTCAGTGTGAATTACTGTGTGAAGTGAGGGTGGACAAGCGGGGATCTGTGCAGTAAGAAAAAGCAGGACAGTTTGCACTGAGGCTCTATAACATGGTCCTGGCTCATACATCAGGATGATTGACAAGCCAGGAGTCTGTACAGATCCCTGCTTCTCCTGCCCTCACTTCCTGTATTTGGACTCATCACAGAGACACACAGACAATAGCTGCAGGGACAGCATTTTTTCACTCAAAAATATACATATTGTTTAACCAATGTATATTACAAATATACATATAATGGTATTATCTACATTACATAAAGTATTTGTTGACGACAGGTACACTTTTTAATATGCGATGTTCCCTATAAAATAAAATCCGGTTTATCTCATTTTAATTTTCTAATAGATGAATTTTGGATATGAGCGGAGGCTGTAGAGAAGGGATGGGGCTTTCAGTGTAATTTTTCTATCTCTTGGCAACAGGTTCAGTAAAGTCTGCTTGTTCCGCTTGCTGCTCCACAGACTTGGTAGCAGTAAAATTCCCCGGCTTCGCTAGAGATACCGGACATAGTCACCTTGATTTACAAAGAGTGGAGTGTAGATTTCTTTTTGGGTTTTAATTCCCTACAATTTCTCTTCCACGGTATTTACTAAGTTTTCCCTACATTTTGCACTTTCCCTACCATTTTATTTTTTTTATTTTTATTTTTTACACATGCTTTGATCTGTCGGGTTTTCCTCAGCTCAAATCCACCACATTATCAGTGAAAACCTTAGTAAATATGTTGGGTTTTTGTGAAAATGTCCAAGATGCCCCTTTTCGGTGACCGCCCCCTTTTCCTGATGGTCGCGCTCCTTTTTCAGATTTTCTTAGTAAAATGGAGTGTTGGGTTATTTTTCAATTGTGGTGCAAATTCTGCCGCACACAGAATTTCTGGAGCAATGCGCCAGGATCTGGCGCACATCTTGACAAAACATGTCATGTTTGCAATAGTTAAAAAGGGTCATTATATTCCTATATGTGATAAAAAAAAATTGTTACCCTTCACTGCAGAGATCAGAAAACCTAGATATAGACAAATGAGTGTTAGACTGGATGTATGATGCAGTGCAGTATGTTGGTGACGAAGTGATTATGGTCATTTTAGGTAACTTCCCTCTGTGCTCTAACCTATTTGTAAATCTCTTTATTTACCCAAAAAATTACTCCTTACCCCGGAAAAAAGTCTTAAAGTCTTGGCCTCTATGGGGGACATTTATCAATGTTTGCTTATGTATACATTTTTGTAGTTATTTAAAAAAAAAATAAATATATATATTTTTTCTTTTTCTTACGTGCGACTTATCAACTGGTTGCAGCCTGTTAATAGATTTGTTGCACTTAAAGGGGTATTCCGCCCCTAGACATCTTATCCCCTATCCAAAGGATGGGGGATAAGATGTAGGTTCGCCGCGGTCCTGCTGCTGGGGACCCCCGGGATCCCCGCTGCGGCACCGCGCTATCATTACAGCACAGAGCGAGTTCGCTCTGTGCGTAATGACGGGCGGAACGGGGGACGGAGCAGCGTGACGTCATGGCGCCGCCCCTCGTGACATCACGGCCCGTCCCCTTAATGCAAGTGACATCACGAGGGGTGGAGCCGTGACGTAACTATGCTCCGGCCCCTGTACCGCCCATCATTACGTGCAGAGCAAACTCACTCTGTGCTGTAATAGCGCGGTGCCGCAGCGGGGATCCCGGGGGTCCCCAGCAGCGGGACCGCGGCGATCTGACATCTTATCCCCTATCCTTTTGGATAGGGGATAAGATGTCTAGGGGCGGAATACCCCTTTAAGCAATTTTTTTTTTTTTGCCTTGGTAGTGGCTTTTTCGGCTCACTGTTTGGGCTGGAGTAAGTTTAAGTAGGTTTTTTCATGCAATGTGACTCTCACACTTGATAAATCTCTGACCACTGCAAGTCAAAAAATCACTTTTTTGCTTGGGTAAGCAATTTTTTTTTTTTTTTATCTTTTATTTTTTGCTTAGGGCACTGTACAATCAAAAAGTTGCACAAATAATAGTAGTGACACATGCAACTTTTTTGCGGCAATTTTAAGCAAACAAAAACCCTACTAAATTCTTTCATAAATGTCCCACTGTGTTTTGCTTTCTTGTAATGATTGCTAGGTTCAGTCTGTCTCTAGCAGCAGAGTAACCATGATGGAACACATGAGGTGGGCGTGTGGTTAGCTAATGTAATATAAAGGATGCAAAGAGAGAGCCTTGGCTGTGTGCCTGCAATCTGTGAGCCTGTCTGCCTCTTCCAGAGGATCCACACTTTGCCTGAAAGTGAAATCAATACTTCCCTCTCGTGTGACAATTCAAAATCTTCTTGGCAACTGTACTTTGTGCAAATACCAATGTTAGTACTACTGTATGTACACAGTGCAGTGCTGCCTCCTAAATATAATCTCTTCCTCTGTGTAGTCTGCAGGCTTCTCATCATAATCTGCAGTTCAGTGCTATGTGTAACCCCATCCTTGGTGCGTTTTTCTTTTTTCTTCACTTCTGCTCACATAGCTCTGTTATCTGCCTCATATGTCAACTGTAGTAGTGTTAGCAGTATAGCAGAGTAGGTGTTGTCCTGTGATTGGCCAGACAAGCAAGGGCCCTATTACACGAAATGATTAAAATGGCAAATATCGCCTTCATGTAAAACAGTTTAACACGTTCACTCATTGGCCAATCACTGTTTTATCTTGCTAAAAAGCCGCCGTACACTCCTTTTTACATAGGGATATGTGCGGTCAAGGAATTATGGCTTTTTAGTAAGTCAAAGTGAAGCTATCAGCCAATGAACAAACAACGAATGATGGCAGCCAAGTGATACAGCAATTAGGCTTCCATGTTAAAGGGGCACTCCAGTGGAATTTTTTTTTTTTCATTAAATCAACTGGTGCCAGAAAGTTAAACAGATTTGTAAATTACTTCTATTAAAAAAATCTTAATCCTTCCAGTACTTGTCAGCAGCTATATAATAAAGTTATTTACTTTTTTGAATTTCTTTTCTGTCTGTCCACGGTGCTCTCTGCTGACACCTCTGTTCATGTCAGGAACTGTCCAGAGCAGGAACAATTCCCCATAGCAAACCACTCCTGATCTGGACAGTTCCTGACATGAACAGAGGTGTCAGCAGAGAGCACCGTGGACAGACAGAAAATTCAAAAAATAAATTAACCTTCTCTGTATTATACAGCAGCTAAGTACTGGAAGCATTATGATTTTTAAATACAAGTAATTTACAAATCTGTTTAACTTTCTGGCACCAGTTGACTTAAAAAAAAAAAAAAAAAAAAAAAAAAATTCTACTGGAGTACCCCTTAACAAGTATAATGCACAGTATATGTTCCTACTGGATGTTGCCAGCGTTCCTGCATGCACACTATGCATCATATTTACACAAATGTGAAGGATCATTGACTGCTGGCTCCTCTGAGCGGCCGGGACACACATGGCTTCAGTCAGATCAGTAGTAGCTCCTGAAGCCAGAATACAAGGGCTCCCTCTATCGTGTATCTTGTGGAATTACACAATACAGTTCATGTATCTGCAATGACCTATATCAGTCCATTGAAAGGATACATTTCATGCATATTGGCTTGAAAAGATCTGCACACTTCTGATGAATTCTTCCATCAAGCTAAAATTTTAGCGCCTTTTTTGTGTTTGCAAACCCTGCGTATGACCGGATAGAGCTGCGTTTTCTTCACTGCGCTCGATTCGCCTGTATGTGAATAGACTTCAGCACACAAGCCCAAGCACACAAGTCCTGTGCACCAGAGCAGTAGGTGCTCCTTCCCTACAGTCACGTGTCCCCCACTTTCTTCCAGATTTCAGCATACGTCCTGGAGTGCTCAGTTTGTAGGAACACTGAGCCCATCTTGCACTCGGATCACTGTGCTGGAATCACGCTTTATGTACAGGTGAGTACTCTACGTTTCTGTGTATACTGCTGTAGACAGTTATGATGGTGTTTTCCCTGCAAGGAACTGTCCATGCACACATGCTCCGTTGTGGGAAGGCTACATTCACATCACGTTTGGGGCATACAGCAGCTCCACCCATTCTGTGCCCCATTCATTTTAATGAGCCCAACAGTCAGATAGTTACTAGGATCGGGACATTTTTTTATTTATTTTTTAGCCTGTATTTATTTTTTTTGCCCGACTGAAATCGCAGCATACCACTGTTTTCAGTCCAGCAACAAAACTGGATATGGTCCAAAAAATGTCAACTCTAGTCTCTAGCTGATTCTGTCGGGCACATTGAAACTAATGGGGTACGGCACAGGTCCAGTGGGGTATATGGTAGCAGCTGGTTTCCAAATTGTCCCACCGGCTGCGCTATTTCCTGAACATGATGTGAATGCAGCCTAAACATGCTTTCACATCACAGTTTTGCTGTACAGTTGCCGAATACTACTTTGTATTTGGAAGCCATACACAACCGTATTGCTTGCTGTATACGTTGACCACCCTGGCCACCTGTATAAAAACTTACACAAATAGATGTCAGGTTGTGTAAGTTTTTGTACTTTTCCTTTTTCCTGCATTTTTTTTTTCCCAGTGCACAAAACCGTAGTCTACCACAGTTTTGTCTCTCATTTTGTTTTTTTTTGTCTACAAAGGGTTTTGTCCTTTTTTTTATAAAAAAAAAAAAAAAAAGCCTTAACTGCTTTTTAACATTGTTGTCAACGCAAACCGTATTGAGCACAGTTGCATACAGTTTTGCCAGTTGTTGAGATTTATGTATCAAAAAAAGATTTAAAACAGTAAGGCAAAAGCATGATGTGAGTGCACCCTAAGGGTATGTTCACATGTACAGGATCTGCTGCATATTTTCTTTAGCTGATTTTTCTACCTATTGAAGTCAATTGGTAGCAAAACAAACAACTGCAAAATATGCAGCAAATCCTGTTCAAATGAGAAATTGAAATTGCATTGCAAGAGCTATTGACTGTAGGGATCTCGCATTCACTTTTGGGCTAAATACACACAACTTAAAATGTACTGACAGTTAATTTTTACACAGGTTTTTGTCTGCAAACTGCCAGACAAGGCTGAGAGAGAGGAAAAAGAAGCTTGTTGAGTTTTTGTGTTGATTTGGGACTAACATACACGCACACACATACACATACACACATACACATACACACATACACACACACATACACACACACACACACACACACACATACACACACACACACATACACACACACACATACACACACACACACATACACACACACATACACACACACACACACACACACACACACACACACACATACACATACACATACACACACACACACACACACACACACACACACACATACACATACACATACACACACACACACACACATACACACACACACACACGTCATTATAGTTAAAAAGAATTAGAACTAGAGTAAAGGGAAAACCCTCTAATCTTTGGGCTCGGTGGTCTCTTCCTGCATGTAAGGCACATGACTACTAAGGCCAGTGATTGGCAGGAGCGTCAGGTAAATAATGTATATGCAGGTTGTGAGAGAAAGTCTCTGCACTGCACGCTGGATGGTATGTTAACCGGGCCTTGAGGTGATGTGCTGGTGTGACACAGGGAGTTTGCGTCCCAGGGGTGCACTTAGACAAAACAGCAATGCATAAATGGAGAAAAAAAAGTAGTTAAGCTCTCACCTGTTCTGGATGCAAGAAGGCACTTTTATTCCATATTTTTAAGAGAAGCACAATGCAGGGAGGAGAGGGAAGAAATGGCGCTCCAAAGAGCTTGTGGTTGACGGTCCTGTTTCACAGGTATTCCTGCTTGGTCATGCCCCTGGGTCTCCATTTTAGTTCCTTGGACAAGTGGTGGTTTTTTATTTTTTTATTTTTTTGCTTGCCACACCTCTGTATATACAGTGGTCCCTCGAGTAAGGCTGCTTTCACACTATGTAGTACCAGTTACATAACACCCGTTATAAAATGGCGTGCGATCGCGGGCTTAAACGGCCATTAGACTTAGACTATAATGGGCGTTAGACTATAATGGGATTTTGTATGGGATTTTTCTAATAGCAGTTTTAACCCGTTATCGCCAGTTATTAATAACAGACGTTATTTTGACGGAAGATGGTAACGGGAGAAATAGTGCATGCACTCTTTCTTCCGTTCAATCGCCCGTCAATAATAATGGCCGATAATGGGTTAAAACTGCTTTTAGAAAAATCCCATAGACCTATAATGGGATTTTCTAATGTCAGTTAGGGATTTTCTAATGGCCGTTTAACCCCGTGATCGCCCGCTATTTTAGAACGAGCGTTATATAACGGGTACTTTTCATAGTGTCAAAGCAGCCTTACTTGGTTCCCAATCAACTATTTTCCGATGTACAACAGTAATAAGAAAAACTTGCGGCACTCACCAGTTCACTAAATCTTATTTTATTTAAAATTAAACCAGCAGACTGCAACAGCAGGTTTATGAGTGGGGATGTGAAAGGGGGTCAGTAAAGGAAGACTATTGTTTCAACCCCTTAGAGGTTCATAAGTGGTCATCTTTCACTCCCCCCTACCTGTAATCCTGCTGTTCGACCGTCTGCTGCTTCCTTTTTGAATAAAGAAAGACGACTTGCTGAACTGGTGAGTACTGCAAATCTTTTCATCCTATTACTGTTGTATATCAGAGACTTCCTCTACATTGCTGATCATCACCTAAAAAGTCCACCGGGTGGCATACTACATAGCGCCTAGTCTTCCAATTGCATAAGGGAGCTGCACGTTTGTGCGTGACAGATGAGCTCCGGGGTTTCATTGCCTCTGTACACACTGAAAATGATAATATGATTTATATTTTACTTTGTCAGCGATATGGTCTATGATTAGTTTAGTTCTTGTGTGATGGTCACACATGCACACTGACGCTCCATCTAAGCAGCATTGTTCATACTTGGACACCCCTCCGTTTAAACTGCTGTTATGAGGGGATCTGGTTCCCAATTGTAGTGGCCAGTGGGCTCTTAATGCTAGTACATAGATCTTCTATCCTGTGAAATGGTAATAAATGTGTTTTTTGGATAAACCCTGTTGAGTTGCCGAGTTGCTTTTAAAAAGTCTCTTATTGGTTTCAACTATATTTTGGCAGTTTTTTCCAACAGCTTTTTAAATGTCTACTGTGACGACATAGCAGCTATGGTGTCATGATTTTATTGGTTGTTTTAAGGACAATTGTAAGGAATTGTGCTATTTCTTTAGTTAGTAGGTGAACTGGATGAATAAATGGTTCTGTAATAAAAAAATTTAAAAAGCCTGGACTCGCAGTCTTTAGATGAATTTGTATTTGCTCTTCTATTCTTTTGTTTTTTTGTCACTGAAGATTTTCCATACATTTTTCATTATTTTTCTTATTATGACAACATTTAAAGGGGTTGTGTGGTTTAGCAAACCTATTTTTATTTACACTATTGGGCAATTGTAGGTTTAATGGATGGGGATCCTTTATTCGGGGTCCTTTTTTATGTTTTGGCCAAGGAGATCAGTTATGGGGACTTGTTCTGTCCTGCATTACACAGAAAACATAATTTCTCCTATGGTTGCGCTGCAGGGAAGTTTAACACTTTTCCCACAGATAGCAGCTGATCACTTTGTTTCCTTTTTGAGGTCAGTATGGATTTTGGAAAGTGGAGGACTCTTTGTAACTGTGTGCTGAACGAAGTGGCTGGTTTTTAATAGTACATGCAAATAACAAGGGATTTAGCTAAATCGCAGAATGATTTATATTCTCTTCCTGTATGTAGTACTGTAGGGTCAGGGGAATTCCTTATGTTTGGCCTGGTGTAGGTTGGTTGAGGCTGTTTAAATATATATTTTTTTTAATCCGCAATTGGCAGTAACTGATGCTGTGAATTTCAGGAAGGTTCTGTATACTACAATTATTGTTCATAAATTTGAACTCCAGTTCTGTTGTGTACCTAAATGTCTTTATAGACCAGTGTTTCCCAACCCAGTCCTCAAGGCACACCAACATTCTGGATTTTTTCAGTTACTCCATTGGAATAGAACAGGGAAAAATTAAAATCCTGGACTGTTGGTGTGCCTTGAGGACTGGGTTGGAAAACACTGTAATATAGACAATATAGAAATATGTCTGAATTGACACTATAAAATCAAAAATTATACCATTGTATGTGTACCATGTCAAGTGGGGAACTGTAGGGTTTACATGAGCAAATGGGGGGGGGGGGGGAAGGTATACTTAGCCAGCCAAGCTAGACCTACGCTGCGAAAAGTGTGTAATCTATTTTAGGGCCCGTTCACACTACAGGATTGTTCACTAAGAGCCCCCTCTGGAATTTGCGCTTAATATGCTCAGTCCAGTTCACTATGTCGTAGTGCCAGGACTCTTCCGGCACATTCCTCCAGAAGATTAAACATTTTCAATTTTCTGGCGGAATCCAATTTTGCTATGGAACTTCTGTAGTTTGGCCTGAGCAATAGAATCCCGAGAGTAAATTCTGTGGTGTGAACAGGCACAAGAGCAGAGCTCTGTATTCTAAATGTAGTTATTCTGAACATTGCAAACTTGTATTGTGAATTGCTTTGTGTTTAACTATTTTCTGTTTCATTAACTGAAATCTTTGTGTTCTTTATTGTTAGGTGTGATATAGGAGGTTACCAGGTTGGAGGAGACCATGGCAGATTGTGGCAGTGGGACAAGTGGATCTTCGACAGTGGGAGGCGTTACAAATGTCTCTTCTCTTCCTCCCGGTGATGCCCATCTAATCTCATTGATTGTTGAGCAACTTAAGAGTCGGGGCCTGTTCGACGGCTTCCGTAGGGATTGCTTGGCTGATGTTGACACAAAGCCAGCGTACCAGAACCTGCGGCAGAAAGTAGACAACTTTGTCTCCACTCATCTAGACAAGCAGGAGTGGAATGCTGGCATGAACAAAAACCAGCTCCGAAATGGGCTTAGACAAAGCGTCATTCAATCTGGAATGCTGGAAGCTGGAGTAGATAGAATTATTTCACAGGTGGTGGATCCGAAAATGAATCATATATTCCGACCGCAGATAGAAAAAGCTATACATGAATACTTGGAGTCTCAGCAGCTAGAGGAAGTAGCACCAGCCCCACCGCTGCCACCTCCTGAGCCAGAAGAACAAGACCCACCTGTGCCCTCGCAAAGTGCCTCTTAGAGGAATTCCACAGGAATCCACAACGCCAATAAGCTATGTTATAGCTACCTGTAGCGGTGTGATCAGTAGATTACATCAATTTTAAGTGCAGAACTGGAAAATGATTTGGAGACTAGAGGTCTTCACGCTAGTGGGAGAAGTCTGTAGGTGGTTTGGGATCGGTGGGTAATAGCTGATATAGGTAGGACAGGGTGGACATCGCGTTTGATGTCAAATGAACTCTTTGTAGCTGCCTAGTAATTTTTTGCATGTGGCAATATTTACTTTGGGAAATTGAGATCATGTTTTCTCTTAATGATTTGTGTTTGCCTTTGTACAATAGACTACCTAATGTATCGGTTGAATGTACAAGTGTCACCATTTCAGATCGCCAAAATGTGCTCGGCTTGTATTTGATTTTTACTTTTAATACTTGCTGCTTTGAATTTTGAATAAAGTATTTTTGTTGTTTGATGTAGGCTTACACAATGGATTTTCATTTATGACTGAAAATAAAGGCTTTTGATAATGAAATAATTCTTTAGGCTATTTTTTTTTACTGCTTTCTCCTCTTATACTTACTGTTTTATATTGAAAGCGCTAATTCTATGGAAATCAGGGATGTCGTACTGTATAGCATTCCAATATACAAAAGTCAGAGGGCCTATAGCACAATGTATGGTACTGCGGGTGCAGTGTGGGACTGAAGTGTTAGTCTTTGGACAGGTGGTGCGGCAGGTCGGGGGTGCGCTTATATGGAAAAAACACATGCGTGATATATCAGAAAAAAGAATATATAAGACGCACTCACCTGATGTATGCCAAAGAAGTTGCTTTTATTCCATGTTACGGGGTTACAGCAGTTTGGGTAGAGAATTGAAGATCTAGAGCTCAGCCGAGCTCGTGGAATGACTGTTCCGTTTCTCGGGTTATCCGCTTGGTCACGCCCAATAACCCGCGAAACGGAACCGCCGTTCCACGAGCTCGGCTGAGCTCTAGCTCTTCAATTCCCTACCCGAACTGTTGTAACACCGTAACATGGAATAAAAGCAACTTCTTTGGCATACACCGGGTGAGTGCGTCTTATATATTCTTCTTTTTCTGATATGGTACTGTATAGCATAGCATCTCTTTGCCACCCGTGCGTAATGGACACCACAACAGATGAACTGCTTGTCTGAATGGCCTTTTTAGTGTTTTGTAAAATTCAAAAAAATCAAATGGTCAGTTGAATACATTTAAAATTGATTATTCTTGCCACGCAGCTTGATTTTCAAGATATAGATATTTCCTATTGATTGCCATTCTGTACTTTTTCATTGAATAGTTAAATGGGTGGGAACTTAATTTCAAATAGGTGTGTGAATGCTTGGCACACAAGGTGTGGTCAGGTGGTTCAGGGGGCACAAGACATGTTCATAACGTGCTTTATCAACCCCTTGAGCTTAGCAGTCACACCCCTTTTATGAAATAAAGTTCCCACCCATCTGACTATTCAGTGAAAATTTTACAAATAGTAAAATCTCTATATTTTAAGTGTACCTGTCAACAAAAACTTTTTATATAATGTAGATATACCATTAATGTATACTTGTAATATACATTGGTTAAACATTTTTTTTTATTTTTCTCCCTGCAGCTATTGCCTGTGTGTCTCTGAGGAGTCCAAATGCAGGAAGTGATGGTGGACAAGCAGGGCTCTGTGTACTATGAAAAAGCAGGACAGTGTGCACTGAGGCTCTATAACATGCTCCTGGCTCATACATCAGGATGATTGACAAGCCAGGAGTCTGCACAGATCCCTACTTGTTCTGCCATCACTTCCTGTATTTGGACTCATCATAGAGACACAGACAATAGCTGCAGGGACAGCATTTTTTTCACCCAAAAAATATACACAATTTTTAACCAATGTATATTACAAATATACATATGTTATCTACATTTATATAAAACGTTTTAGTTGACGACACTTTAACAATATCTCAGCGTAGCAAAAAATTAAACACTGTTGGAATCGGGGTACCCGAGACTCCAAATTATACATAAAAAAATTTAAAAAAAAAACACACTTTTTTTCGGATTGACCATAAGTCCTCTTTATAGGGAAACTCTCTGATACTTAACAACTTATCCCCTAGCCACAGTGCCCTGGTTCCCACCATGCACTGTATTGCCACCGCTACATGCACAGAGCTGTCGACCACTGCACGAGGTAGTGGTCAACACACTCCCTATGTGAATCTCTATTGGAGAGCTGGAGACACACGAGCGCTGTATGTACGGTAGTCCAATAGAGATTAATTCGTAGCAGCTTCAGAAAGTAAACAAGATCCACGGCACTTGACAGGACCAAGGCACACAGCGGGACAGGTAAAATCAGTTTTTATCCAAGATGCATCTTGAATAATAAACCTAATTTTACCTGTTCCTGCTGTGTGCCTTGGTCCTGTCAGAGCCGTGGATCCTGCTTACTTTCTGAAGCTGCTACGAATTATTGTGTTTTACACTAGTTGGAAGGCTGCAGATGGACCTTACATTTTATGATTACCATTGTTGTGTAAGTGGCTGTGATTCACCCTATACCCCTACCCTCTCTCCAGTGTGATTTACCCCATGGAGCGCCTTTGATTTTTCTTGTAGGTTCAACAGAGATTAATGGAAGGGGCATGTCAGCCACCGCTCTGTGCAGTGGTAGACACAGCTCTGTGCATGTGGCTGCTTAATGCATGGGGAATGCCGGGGGTCTGAGTAGTCACAGTCCCTGCGATCAGACACTAATCCCCTATCCTGTGGATAGGGATAAGTGAAGTACTGGAGTTCCACTTTTAAAGGGGTACTCCGGTGCTAAGACATCTTATCCCCTATCCAAAGGATAGGGGATAAGATGCCTGATCGTGGGGGTCCCGCTGCGAGGGACCTCCGTGATCTTGCATGCAGCACCCTGTTAGAATCAGTCCCCGAAGCACGTTCGCTCCAGGTCTGATTACTGGTGATCAGGGGGGCCGGAGCATTGTGACGTCACGGTCCCGCCCATGTGTGACGTCATGCTCCGCCCCCTGAATGCAAGCCTATGTGAGGGGGCGATCAGGCATCTTATCCCCTATCCTTTGGATAGGGGATAAGATGTCTTAGCACCGGAGTACCCCTTTAAGGTGCTGCAGTGGGGAAAATGTTTGCAATGTTCTACGCCTGGTTCAGGACTGTGGGGTATGATTAAGGGATTCTCTCATAGGGTAAATTCACACCATGTTTTAAGCATTCGGGGTCGGATCCAGTCGTGTCATTTTCCGATCTTATCCAGCTTTTTACCAGACTTTAAACTGGGGACTACTGCGGTTTTCAGGCCAAAAGCCAAATATGGTTGGAAAAATGGCCCGACCGGAGGCACTAGCTGACTGGTTCATTGAATTGTTCGGGGTATGACAGATACTGTGGCAAATAGTATTAAAATTCTCATGCTGGATTTGGCCGCCAGAGGCTCAAAATATGGTGTGAATGCAGCTGTGTGGAGAACCACTATCTCTGCACCACCCACTCCACAGTATGAAAGGGGGATGTTATGGCTGATAAGGGGATTGCTGGACCTAGTGGGGCTACTACGGAAGAGTCATTTTCAAAAATCACTATTAGTAGATAGAAAGAAGAGTGCCCTCACCTTGAAGGTCCGGTTTCTATGCTTTATTCGTGAGTCAAATGCATCACATTCAGCTTCGCGGGTTTATATTTCCTTCGTGCACTGTGCAGAACAGAAAAGCAGGGACAATCCACCTGGACAGGGAGGGGGATCGTCCCTTCTTTTCTGCTCTGCACAGTGCACGAGGGGAATATTAAGCCGTGATGCATTTGACTCCCGAATAAAGCATAGAAACCAGCCCTTCCTGGCTAATGCCTGATCTACTGTTGTACTGATGGTGTAAGTACACCCTTAGCTTTTCATTGTATCCCTGTGTCTTGTCCCTCCAACCTCAGGCCCTGCACTAAATGTTCTATAGTTTTGGCAAATTAAACAGAAAAATACAGACTGCCTATCTTTAACATTGATTTAAACATCCGAATAAACTACTTGTGCGTCTTGTACCTGTTTTAAGGTTGTCCTGTTATGAGTAAGAACCTTTAATGGGCTTGAAATTAGTAAGTAAACACTATTTGACTGTGCACTTAGTGGTTTTATTTAGTTTTGAGCTGGTTTTAACTAACTTCGGCTGTTGAAGCCTTTTTAGATTTGGAATGTTCCATTTACTTTCATATACCTTTAGATAAATGAGATGTAAATGTTTCTCCTTGAAAATATGTATGCAACAGTTGTCGCTTTAGGAAAATGGTTTTTAAATGTTTTTTTTTGGGGGGGGGAGGAAGGGGGTAATGTGATTTGAGCATGTGGAATAGGAGTATTGCAAACAGTGCAAATTTAAAGTGCTACTGTCATTTAGCAAAAAAAAATAAACTGACATGTCAAACATCTCAAAAGTTGATCACTGGGGGGTCTGGGTGCTGAGACCCTCCCAATCCCTAAAACAAGCAGGAAGTTTTGATCCCTGTTTATGCTGAGGCCGAAACGTAGCACATGCATTTTTTTTTTTTTTTCGTCTGATTTTGTTGATGCTGCCAGTTTCTTTTTGGATGTTTGCTACAGTTAGTGTGTGCCCTGGCCGCTTAGTTCTCTCCCGATAAAGTTCTATTTGTCCTCTCTGTAGTAGCACATTGAAGGCATTCCCCCGGCATCCATATTTCTTTGGGTCCGGAGGAAGGGGCCTAAGCCCGCCCCCGGAGCGCAGAGCTCGGTCTGCAGAGCGCATGCACTTAAAGATTTTATGCAGCTCTCATGTCCAGATGATGAGAGCTGTGCTTCCCCATAGAGCGCTCTGCGCAGCGTAACTGCTGCAGAAGTCGGGAGTAATGAGGGCCCGGCGGCGCGTCCACCCCCTCGGGGGGACACAGCTCTCACAACATCAGGACGTGAGAGCTGCGTAAAAAAAAAGTCTGATTGCGGGGGTTTGCTGGGGACCCCCGCAATCTCTCCTGCAGCACCCCTGTTCTTCAGCGGTATGAAGAGAAGATCGCTCCGTGGCTGATGACAGGTGATACAGGGGCCGGAGTATCGTGATGCCTTGTGACTTCCCACCCCGCCCCCTCAATGCAAGTATAAGGGAGGGGGTGTGGCTTGCATTGGGGTGGGGGGAGATGTCACAATACTCTGGCCCCTGTATCACCTGTCATCATCCACGGAGCGATCTTCGCTTCGTACAGCTGAAGAACGGGGGTGCTGTAGGAGAGATTGCGGGGGTCCCCAGCAGCAGGACCCCCGCGATCAGACATCTTATCCCCTATCCTTTGGATAGGGGATAAGATGTCTAGGGGCGGAGTACCCCTTCAAAGCAGCACTCTTTAAAGGGTTACTCCCCTGGAAAACATTTTTTTTAAATCAACTGGTGCCAAAACATTAAACAGATTTGTAAATTATGTGAAAAAGAAATATATTGCCCGGACCTTCCAAGGTAGTGTATTTTAATTATATGAATGATAGAAAACTGGGTCGTACTCCAATAATAATTCAATGGTTATTTATTAAAAATGTATAGTGCATTATTCCTCACAGGGCCCTTGTGAGAAGAAACACATATAATAGATATACAAAATTACATATATAAAATTAGAATGTAGAAATATTATAAAAATGTATCACTGGCATATAGAATAGAATAGCTTAGCTCTATGCTGATGGATTCATATAACGTCTTTAGAGTATTGTAAAGGTATAAATGTCCTTTTATATGGTAATTAAAGTGGATACTCTGTTACCGGTCCTGGGTGATGTGGCTGTGTCAGCTCCCGTGTCCGGATAGCGGTCAACGGTCCTAGATAGTGCTCTGGCTTTGTCTTTCAAGATCCAGGTGTTTATGCGGTGTTGGTCGTCCCAGGTTAGTGGCACTGGCGAGTGCCGATGGTGATTCGCCGGGAGGCCGTGCGCTGGCAGGCGCTGTTGGAAATTTGTCAGGAGACCAAGCGCTGGCAGGCGCTGATGGTATCGATCTCCTCACCGCTGGACTTGGAAGCCGGAGACTACACGCTGGGTAGATGGAGCTCGCCTCGTGTAGGTGGCGTGTGACGTCAGCTTGAGCCGGAGCTGACCAGGTAAAATCAGGACCGGACACTAGTCTAGGTCGACTAAAGCGTGAGGAATCCACAATGTGATGGATTTGCTCCGTAAACTAGAGCTTGGATTCATAAAGAGCATAAATGCCAGTGTACAAAATCAGTGCATAAGACTAGACGCGTTTCAGGGTTCTCAGATACGACCCTTTCCTCAGTAGTCCTGACTACTGAGGAAAGGGTCGTATCTGAGAACCCTGAAACGCGTCTAGTCTTATGCACTGATTTTGTACACTGGCATTTATGCTCTTTATGAATCCAAGCTCTAGTTTACGGAGCAAATCCATCACATTGTGGATTCCTCACGCTTTAGTCGACCTAGACTAGTGTCCGGTCCTGATTTTACCTGGTCAGCTCCGGCTCAAGCTGACGTCACACGCCACCTACACGAGGCGAGCTCCATCTACCCAGCGTGTAGTCTCCGGCTTCCAAGTCCAGCGGTGAGGAGATCGATACCATCAGCGCCTGCCAGCGCTTGGTCTCCTGACAAATTTCCAACAGCGCCTGCCAGCGCACGGCCTCCCGGCGAATCACCATCGGCACTCGCCAGTGCCACTAACCTGGGACGACCAACACCGCATAAACACCTGGATCTTGAAAGACAAAGCCAGAGCACTATCTAGGACCGTTGACCGCTATCCGGACACGGGAGCTGACACAGCCACATCACCCAGGACCGGTAACAGAGTATCCACTTTAATTACCATATAAAAGGACATTTATACCTTTACAATACTCTAAAAACGTTATATGAATCCATCAGCATAGAGCTAAGCTATTCTATTCTATATGCCAGTGATACATTTTTATAATATTTCTACATTCTAATTTTATATATGTAATTTTGTATATCTATTATATGTGTTTCTTCTCACAAGGGCCCTGTGAGGAATAATGCACTATACATTTTTAATAAATAACCATTGAATTATTATTGGAGTACGACCCAGTTTTCTATCATTCATATAATTAAAATACACTACCTTGGAAGGTCCGGGCAATATATTTCTTTTTCACATATTTTATTATTTTTGCAACTGTGGTATAGTTGCATGCCCTGTTGACCTCAGGTAGTATTTTATATACCAATTGTGAGCTGCACTTACACCCCCCGTTTTTTCTTTCTTCAGATTTGTAAATTACTTCTATTAAAAAATCTTAATCCTTTCAATAATTATCAGCTGCTGAAGTTGAGTTGTTTTCTGTCTGGCAACAGTGCTCTCTGCTTGTCTCGGGAACTGCACAGAGTAGAAGAGGTTTGCTATGGGGATTTGCTTCTAATCTGGGCTGTTCCCGAGACACGTGTCATCAGAGAGCACTTAGACAGAAAAGAACAACTCAACTTCAGAAGCTCATAAGTACTGAAAGCATTAAGATTTTTTTAATAGAAGTAATTTACACATCTGTATGTTCAAAGAAAAATAGGGTGGGCACTGTTAGTCACAATCAGTATACTCGGCAAAAAACCTTGCCAATTTTTCAATGGACAAAAAAAGCTGTGGACAAAAACATAAAATACGCCCATATTTTTTATTCAGTGTGAACACAGCCCAAAGAACACATGCAAAATCACTTCCTTCCTAGTAAATGGATCGAGCCCCCTCCCGGTCCCTCTGGGGGACAGATGCTTTTCAGGATGCCGTAATGTGTTATATTGCTAAGTTAAGCCCGGCTTTGTATGGCCTTTTGTTCAGCTACATGACTTGCAGGTGAACAGTAAATACTTGAATCTTAGGCTTGTTTACTTTAGGTTCTAGTACTTATATAGAACATGCTTACACGGCTATAACCCTTTTTTTCTGTAGCAGAATAAGAAACGTTTTTTTTTTTCTCTATGGAGAACGAAGAGACATCGATTTATTTCGGCTGGCTGAGAGCCGTTGATTAAAAAAATCCAAGACGGCAACAATGATTTTCAGGCACTGTCAATATGGCGTGTGGGGGGCATGTCACAAAACACGTCATGCCGTGGCATGTCCTCAGTCATGGTTTAGGGAATAATGCCGCCTTTCTGAGCTAAAAAGAGATTGCGGGACAATAGGCCGATTGTTTGCTGTCGAAGCTAAAAGCTTCTCTCAGACATCTGAACTGAAGATGCATTTCTATCCTCTGAACGTTCAAGAGATACTGAACAATGTCTGATAAAGTTTCAGCCAACAAAAACTCGACAAAAAGACGACATTGGGGTGAGCCTACTTTTATTATGTCGAGAGTGGAGAACTGGGGCACTATGGGTCAGTAGTTTCTCGGGATGAAAGGGGCTTTCTACCAGATCACTGCCGGTCATGGGTTGTCTGTGGAATTACTACTTGCTTTATCATTGTAAGAAACTAGAATATGTTCTATACAAATAGATACTAACATTCTGCATGCACGTACAGTAGACAGTATTGTGCTGAAATGTGCGCCATATGTTTTAAGATTTTCTGTTGTTTTCTTTGACTCTTAAGTTTACCATTGGGACATTTCACTTGAACAAAAAATATTTTATACTAATTAAAACTTCTCTCGTGGTCGAAGGAAGTGTCAGGGTTAAATGGTCACTGTTGTTTAAAACAACTTAACTCCATGTAATATCCTATGTGATTCCTAACATTTGTAGATCATATTATTTATCAAAAATAACTCCTTGCATCGGAAAAGCAGTTCCAAAATCTTGACCACTAGGTATTTCCCTTCCCGGCAATCTGCTGTCCTCTGCCTGTTAGGGATATTAGTCTCTAGGAACAGCTAGGATAGCACACATGAGGAGGGGTTAAGGCTTTGTCTGTGCGATGTGCAGGAGAGAAGGAAAGACTGGGTTGTCTACCTTCCATTTTTGAGCCAGTCTGCTGGCCAAAGATGATCCACGTTATTCCTGAAAGGTAAATTAAGGATTCCCTCACATCTTTCACCATCCATAAAGCTGCAGCTGTGTAAACAGCAGTGTACCTACTACTGTATGTAGAGATGAGCAAACTTACAGTAAATTCGATTCGTCACGAACTTCTCGGCTCGGCAGTTGATGATTTATCCTGCATAAATTAGTTCAGCTTTCAGGTGCTCCGGTGGGCTGGAAAAGGTGGATACATTCCTAGGAAAGAGTCTACTAGGACTGTATCCACCTTTTCCAGCCCACGGGAGCACCTGAAAGCTGAACTAATTTATTTAGGAAAAGTCATCAACTGCCGAGCCCAGAAGTTCGTGACGAATCGAATTTACTGTAAGTTCGCTCATCTCTAACTGTATGTACACCTTGCTGCAGTGTAATCTCCTTCCCGCTCCCTGTAGGTTATCATCATGGTGGCCTTGCTGTACTCCTGTTTCTTTTGTTTCTGCTCTCACAGCACCTTGAAAAGACAGTGCATCAATAACCTCTTCTCCCTCCACATACTATGTATAGTAGTGCACTGTGTAAATCATCCCTCAGCACAGTGCAGCCTGTCCAGTGCACATTTACTAGCACTATGTCATGGTATTACATAGGGGAGTATGTGCTGTTATTGTTTAGACAACTAACGGAAAGGAAGTACTTGTGTGTGTATTACTGGCAAACAGCCCAGCCCTGGTCCCACCCCCTGCAATGGAGAGAGGGGAATAGATGTGCACCATGGAAAGGAATCTCAGGGATGTAATGCAGCAGCCAGAGAGCTAAAATAATCTTGCCACCACACTGAAGGGTTAATGTAACAAATCCCGGCAGGTTTTTAATAAGGTTTTGAAATTATAAGTATGCAT
This sequence comes from Hyla sarda, assembly GCF_029499605.1. Lineage (NCBI taxonomy): Eukaryota > Metazoa > Chordata > Amphibia > Anura > Hylidae > Hyla > Hyla sarda. Next base: position 81,864,911 of record NC_079194.1, on the reverse strand, counting down.
TAATAACCAGTCTTGTGTAGTGCTTACTTTTTTGACGTTCTAGAATAGAAATTGGGATAGAAGGGGTTATGCCATGATTAAAACTTTTTTCTTATACAGACCATGCAGCTGGGTGTGTATGGGTTAAGAAAGCTAAAATGGAAGGTATTTAATTGACAGAAATTTCATAGACTAGACTATTACAGCTTCTCCCCATGAGATTAGAGTTACATCGGAGGCTTGCATCTGTGTATATAGTGTTATTGCCATTAATAGGCCTACAGACGTACAGTAGAGATGTCATCCATTTCCAGCCTCTACTGATTCTGTCCCAGTCTACACAGAAAAGCTGACAAATGAGCAGTAAAAACAGGAACTGTCAACTGTCTTTTTTTAGTGAACAGTGTTAAAAATGTAATAAAAACTGAAGAAAAAAACATTTTTGAATATGTCTCTATAATAATGCCTGCAATTTTCTGATGTTCACTCCATTTTTTAAGACCAAGTATGATGACCAATGCTTTTTTCCCCAAGTATTCACAGATACCAATTACCAATTATTTTTTATTTATTTAATGGGACAGCAGAGGTGGCTCTTGACTTTGTAAAGAACATGTGGACCTCATTGCACTCAATTATGATATGCCACAGTAGTTTGGTAGGGAATCCCCCTATTAGGTAGAAACCCCCAGAAGGTAGGTAGGTAATCCTCCAGAAGATATGTATATAGGCAAATTTCATGGGCTAAATCAACTAATCGATTATGAAAATAGTTGTCAACTATTTTCATAATCGATTAATTGGTCGATAAGTTGGTCAGGCATTTTCTAAAGCTCACATACACTTGACCAATTAGATTGCTTCTTCCATTTTGCAGAGGCCTTGTTAAAAATGAAAAAAGTGATCTGATTGGTTGCTATGGGCAACTCAGCAACTTTTTCTCTGGACAGGTTTTGATAAATCTCCCCCTTAGTGATTATCACTATGTATATATGCAACTGTGGTCCTTGGCAGCCTGTTTAATGAAGAGGGGGCCCAGCTTTCTGCAGCTATCGTGAGTCCCCGGTTGTCAGGTTCTGTGCTAAAGGCCAGATTCCCAATAATTGCAGAGAGAAGATAAAGGAAGTGGAAGATTGTTTGCTGGTCCCCTCTTCACTAAATAGGCTGCTGGGGGCACATGGGATGGACAACCAGGGAATGTGCTGCCCCTCCTATCTGGCCACAGGTAAGAAACAGGGAGGGGGGTATAGCCCTTACAAGAAAAAAAGAAAAAGAAAATATTTAAAATAATTATTATACGTATTTAAATATAATAAAAAGCTACTTCTCTCAGCCTCCGCAGAGCTCAGCATCTAGCCGACCCCACAAACTCTCAACACAATACATCCCTTACCTAAAACACACAGTAGACCCCCCCCGGTCCAATCCCTTCCCCCCACTAACTCTTTCCCTAATCTGACTCACCAATGTTGTTCTTTTCCACAATGGTTATTTTTATCCGATTAGTCGATTAATTGAAAGAATAATTGACCATCTAATCGATCATGAAAATAATAGTTAGCTGCAGTCCTAGAAATTTCCCTATTAGGTTAAGGCACCCAGTAGATAGGTAGGGAACCCTTACCTTTTAGGTAGAAGCCCCAAGTAGTCAGGTAGGTAGGGAACCTCCTATTAGGTAGATGCCCCCATTAGTTTTTCCCAATAAGTCCCCTCCAAAAGGAAATTTCATCAAGTTCTGTAACACTCCAGGTAGCAGAGTGAACAATAAGGAGGCTTTAGCGCGGGAGCGCATAAAAGCTGAGAGGGAGGGGACCTTTTGGATGAAACTACTTCTCTCTACCAAAAACACAAAACCCAGAAAAAGGAGATCTATGGTCCTTCAGCCAATGATATACATGCCCTTGGAGACAATTTTACAAAATAATAACTCAACTGAAATCTACCAATGAGGCCACAGATAAACATGTTTATCTGTGGCCTCATTGGTAGATTTCAGTTGAGTTATTACTTCTCTCTACCACCTGGTTGTGCAGCATCCGTGCAATTTGCACATATCAGAATGGGTATCGGAGAGATTTACACAAGCACTTGTGCAAATGTCAGGTATTAGCGTTGATACTGATCAGGACATTCCTACTATATAGTATATATACATATATTTTAATTTTTTAAATTTTTCTGCATTTCCTCTAATATTCAGTTATCATAGTAAATGCATATTTTTCCCAAGCTTAACCCGGTTTTTGTATATAAAAAAAAAACGAAAATTTGAACTACCGTTCAGTAAGAATCCAGAATATAATAGATCTGTTCTTTGTGTTCTGCTTACTTGCTGAGGAACAGTATATGTCATTTGCTAGTATAACAGTGCTATATATAGGATATTAAAGCCTGTTTATTACTGGTGTGTGTGAGACATTATGCTTAAAGGTCCTCTCCAGTTACAAAAGAAGTGTCACGGCTCGTCCCCCACATCCAGGCCCACGTAATAGTCATATTGCTTCTTTCCTGCCCACATTCATTCATGGATCGACTGCAGACATTCTTCACAGCCCACCAGTTTACCGTTCCGTCCTCTGCATAGCAAAGTGACTGACGTCTGTGCTGATGTTCATTGTATAACGGAATATACCGTAATATAGAGGCAGTGATTCAATAACTAGGAGCTGGATCCTGACTTGCACTTTCCACAGTAATACAGCATTCAAAAATCAGCAAAATTAGTATTTTTTCAAAGTATCATCCATTAACTGTCTAAAAGTGACTGCATATTGTGTCCTACATGACAGGGACTACATAAAATGTTATAGGTCGACCTTTATGTGCGAAAGAAATTAAAGGGTTTTCCAATTTTTTTTTTTTTGTTAAACCTTTGAGCCCATGATGCCATGTTATAATACTGTGTAATACGCTTCTATAACCTTCATGCACCGCTTCTTCCCATTTTCATGCACAGGACCCACACACAGAAGTCTTTTTATTTTACTGTTGTTTCTGACCTTTCCCAGGATTTCATGCAGCCAGAGACAATATGACATAAGTCACATGGTCTCCAGGGGGCGTGGCTATTCTGCAGTGGGTGGATAGCAGGTCGAAGACAATAGTATGTAGGGGGGAAAAAAAAGCCAGATGTGACGCTAATATAGTGCCGGTTATCCGTGGATAACAGATGGTTGGTAGAGAGATAAGAGCCTGCTCACCTTTGGGTGTTGCGCTAATTTCAGGTGCAACGCTGATGTAAGCCTTGAGCAGGTGTCTTTCCGCTGGTACGCCGGGAGCAGCTGGCAGTCGGTCCCGTCAGAGACTGTGGATAGGATACTGTAGCAGATGTAGGAATCCTGGTACAGGTCTCCTAAGCCATCCCGTGGGTGACGACTTCAGCGCTGCAGCGGCGCTGTGAAATTAGCAATCGGAGAGGGTGCAGAGGATGGTGATAGCTTTTTATTGTATAATCATAAAAAGAATCGGCGCTTTATTGGACAACGCGTTTTGGAGGGGCTCCCTCCTTCGTCAGGTCCGCATTCTGCGGACCTGACGAAGGAGGGAGCCCCTCCGAAACGCGTTGTCCATCCAAGCACCGATTCTTTTTATGATTATACAACAAAAAGCTATCACCATCCTCTGCACCCTCTCCGATTGCTAATTTCACTCCGCCGGTGCAGCGCCGAAGTAGTCACCCACGGGAAGTTTTAGGAGACCCGTACCAGGATTCCTTACCTCCCACATCTGCTACAGGTCGAAGACAATGACTGAAGTAATGCTATCCCCTCACCCACTGCAGCATAGCCACACCCCCTGGAGACCATGTGACTTATGACATATTGTCTCTGGCTGCATGAAATCCTGGAAAAGGTCAGGGGCAACAGTAAAATAAAAAAGATTTCCAGGTGTGGGTCCTGTGCATGAAAACAGAACAAAGCAGCGCACAGAAGCATCATGGGATCAAAGGCTGAAGAAAAAATCCAGGAATACCCCTTTAATGTGGTACTCAAAAAAGGGGTACAAAGTATGATTTATCATGTCATGTAATTGTGCCACTTCTATCTCAAACATAAGTAGTTTTCTGTTGTTACTTGCCTGCAGAACTTGGCAGACTTTGCTTCAATGCAAAACTAGTTTACTATCTTATAATATATTTGTGAAAATTAAAATATTTTTCATTGCATGTTTTTCAGTGGTTGCAATGGCTGCTGGGATCCTGGTACAGAATGACTTGTTGTGTTGTACAGCTGCAAACAATATGCGGCAAGCAGCAATGAGTTCAGGTATGATCTTCATATCTATTAAATTACTAGCTAAATAACTGGCATTGTCCGGTCTTTCTACCTAGACCTCATGTCCCGACCTCATATCCTATCCTATCATATCTTGTCCTCATATCCCATCCCCCGTACTAACTATTCTCTGCACCTGCTTGCTGGACAGTCAGCAGGATTTTTAAAAGTCCTGGTCAATCTCTGCATTCCGAGAGTAACGCATTCAGAAGCTGTACAGTAAGTCACATAGATTACCTTGGACTTTAGACGATAAACTCAACCTCTGCAAATTAGGGTGGGTTAGGGTTGAAGAGTACTTGTCACCAAATAAACATTTTAATTTAGTGTTCCTTGTGTAATTAGCAGACACTTTCCCATTCACTTGCTTTTAAAATTATCAACATAAATATGTTTAAAATGTAATAGAAAAAATGCCCACTTGGTGGCTCTGTTCTGTTCCCTGCCACAATTAATACAGTGTTCTGTTCCCTGCCACAATTAATACAGTGAGTTTGGTCTCCTCTGGGCCAGGCAGGAGACCAAACTTAGGAAGTGTTTATCTGCACTGAGCTTGATTGACAGCTGCACAGAGCCTCATTGAAAGCTGCAAAGAGCCTCACTGAAACATGCATAGAGCCTCACTGCAAGATGCACAGAGCCTCACTGCAAGATGCACAGAGCCTGAGGGCTTCTATTCATCACAGTGCTGCAACGATGTGAGGGTGGAAGTGGTCCCCCAACAGGCTTCAGTAATGTTATGCCTTCTAGGAAACGCCTACTTTCTCCTGCTGGGAGATTGCACTATGTGACCAAGAATAAAGGTATGATACACAGCTTTTTAAAGTTCTGAAATTTGCTTTAAGAGTGGGAGGAGTGTTAGGAGTAGTTAGGGAACATTGCCTGAGTTAGTTTAGAAAAGTTTATTTGGTGGCAGGTACTTTTTAATTTATCTCTACTATATTTTTAGTTGAGTAACGTGTACTAAGTTTCATTAACTTTTTTTCATATATCAACTGGCTCCAGAAAGTTAAACAGATTTGTAAATTACTTCTATTAAAAAAATCTTAATATTTTCAGTACTTATGAGCTGCTGAAGTTGAGTTGTTCTTTTCTGTCTAAGTGCTCTCTGATGACACCTGTCTCGGGAACTGTCCAGAGTAGAAGCAAATCCTCATAGCAAACCTCTTTTACTCTGTGCAGTTCCCGAGACAAGCAGAGATGTCAGCAGAGAGCACTTTTGCCAGACAGAAAAGAACAACTTCAGCAGCTGATAATTATTGGAAGGATTAATATATATATATATATATATATATATATATTTTTTTTTTTTTTTTTTTTTTAAAGAAGTAATTTACAAATCTGTTTAACTTTCTGGAGCCAGTTAATATAATTTTTTTTTTCCTGGAATACCCCTTTAAATTATCTCCAGCTATTTGAAAGTTATGTTGGAACATACAAGGCCAGTTTTTGGCTTAGCGTGGCCCTGGGCAAAATTAAAAGTGGGGCCCCAAAATTCGTAACAGTGCACTAACCAGATTTGCACATTTTTGGTCACTTCAAATACCATAAAATATCTAAAAAGCAATTGAAAAGACTCATCAAAACAAAAATGATACCAATAAAACTACAAATCACAGTGCAAAAAATGACCCTCCTACATCCCCATATACAGAAAAATAAGAGTTATAGGGATCAGAATAGTACAATTTTAAGCATACTCATTTTTGTACAAAAACTAAAGTAGTAAAAAAAAATAAAAAAAAACCTATATAAATTTGGTATTGTTGTAACCTTATGGACCTACAAAATAGAGATAATGTTTCGTTTTTACCGAAAGGTGCACTGCGTAGAAACAGATGCCCCCAACTTTTACAAAATGGCGTTGTCATATTGAGGTTCTGAACCTGTGCGTGGTATGACACGGCATGACTGCTAGCCATCTCCACTGCAAGCAGCCACTGCTCTTTGTGGCAGAGGGCACTACCACCATCGCGCCTGATCCTAAGATGGTGAGGGTGGTGTGATGGAGTTCCAAATTGCAAATTTGCGTCCGCTCCTCCCCTCAGGTCTCTGGACACTTCCAAACCGGCTCTTCAATATATATTTCATGCCTCCTCCTCTCCGCTCTGTATTACTGACTACTGCGTGTGTGCTGCTGCGGCCTCTGATCCTCCCAACTGCCTGACTTCCATCATCCTGCCAGTTTTCTCACTCCCATCATCCTCACACTGAGGCCCCTTACACACTGCCATTGCTACCCATCGAGAACGGCCATTAAAGTCTCTTTTTTTTCTTTTTACCCTATGAATTTAACGGTCATTATTGTGACCGGGAGCAACGGGCAACAACGAGTCTCGGCGGCTCCCACATACTGTATTATTATGGGGGCCGCTGGGCGCTGTTATTTTTTGACGGAATAGTGGGAGAAAAAGACGGAACAAGCTGTAATTTTTATCCCGCTATTTCCCTGGGCTCACCCGTCACACTGCCGTGTGCTAACGTGTGTGAGAGAAGCCTAACCACACTCCCATCATCCTCCCTCCCACTACCCCCAAATACACAGAGACAAATACACATTTATATCCAAGAGTAGATACTTTTATAGCAATTGCATACTATACGGTACTTATACACACACAGATCTTTATTTATTTGGAGATAGATGAGTATAATCAAGTTGATGTAATAATAATTTAATAAATATTTATAAATCACTATATGCATACATATATATCAGTGTTTTCCAAACATTGTATTGAAAACTTTTGTACAACTACAACTCCCTGCATGCCCAGACAGGCTTTTGCTGGGAGTTGTAGTTTTGCAACAACTAGAGACACTATCTAAAACACTTGTATGTAAACACTAATGTGTGTATCTCTCTTTCTCCCTCTTTTTTTCTCTCTTTCTCTCTCTCTCTCTCTCTTTCTCTCTCTTTCTCTTTCTCTCTCTTTCTCTCTCTTTCTCTCTCTTTCTCTCTCTTTCTCTCTCTCTCTCCTACAACTCCCAGCATGCCCAGACATCCATATCCTGTCCGGGCATGCTGGGAGTTGTAATTTTAAAACAAATTTAAATACTAAAAGTCAGTGCTTCTCAACCAGGGTGCCTCCAGTTGTGGCAAAAATACAACTCCCAGCATGCTGGGAGTAGTATTTTCACAACAGCTGGAGGCACCCTGGTAGAAAAACACTGAGCTAAGTAAAAGGGCACAGGGAGAAAAATAAAAAAACACATCTGCTCACCTACTCCCGGTTCCTGCAGTTGATGCCGTTTGTCTCTGTGCGGTCCGATGTCTCCACTCTTCTCCATACAAGCAGTAGGACCTTTCCCTTTTCAGCCAATCACTGACCGCAGCGGTGTCACGTGTCAAGCCAGTGATTGGCTCATGGGGAAAGGTCTTTTTCAGCTGCAAACCCAGTGTATAAGCTGCAGTACAAAAAGCTACCTACAGGAGGGAGAATGTGACAGGGGGATATGTGAGAGTAAGGGGATGTGACAGGGGGGGAGATAGTGACGTGGATGGGGGGTGACGGGGGGAGGTGACATGGAGGGGAGATTGTGCCAGGGGGTGATGATCGTGGCAGGGGGGAGAATGTGACGGGGGTGGGGAAAATTATAACGAGTGGGGGGTGAGAATGTGACAGGGGAGAATGTGACAAGGGGGAGATGTGATATGGGGAAGATAATGTGACATGGGGGGAAGATTGTGACCG